>NC_081180.1:59256510-59325618 GCF_029867415.1 Vicia villosa
GCTAACTCTATCAGTTTTCCCACATCAGGCGCTTTGAAACCGTATTTCTTGGTATGCCTTTTTACTTCTTCCATGACTAAATCCTAAAATGTTTGCAAAGAAAATTTCTCTAAATCTTTGGAAAAATCGTGTTTTTATGGAAAAAATGGGTTTTTTTTTTTGAATGTATGAATGCGTGGATGCATGAATGCCACATATTCAAACATGGTAAAACAGACATGGTAATGCAAACATGATACACAAACATGGTAATTCAAACATAGTACACACAGGTTCAAAGGTCCAGCGTCACGAGCATGAGGTCAGAGAACCAAATAGGGATAGATCTAGTTAATCACCTGTACAACATGTTCTACTGATACGTCAGAGTCTACATTTTTCTTTCGGATATTACCGGCTTTCACGACTAAACTGATGAGCCAGAAATATTCTCAAGAAAAACTCGTCTGAGTGTGGTTCTCCGCATGACAACTATCCAAGTCTTCACCTGGATCGTTTCTGCACCACGTCCTAATAAGGCCAGGATGGGTTGGGGTTCTACGGTTTCTCAGCTTCTACGGTTCAATGCGGCAATAATGTCTTCGCTACGAAAGCATGCTAAACATATATTACCAACAAGGAACCTCCACTGAGCGGAAGGATTCTCAAGTGCGCCTGCACATGACTATACCCTCCACCTAATTTCTTATGTGTACTTAATCCGGGTTAGGATTTGTCCATAATGTATCACTTGTAACAGAACCACACAAGTAACAGAACCAAAGAATCACACATATAACAAAAATTAAAATAAAAACAATAATTAGAAATAACCCTTCCTTTGGAAACAATAAAAAGACATTCCCCAGTGAAGTCGCCATTTTTCTGTCGCGGGCGAAAAACCGTTTTTGTTCCTCTTTTTTTGTGGATGAGACACCTGATGCCTTCTTTGGGCTCGAGTGCTCAAAAAATGATTTTTCTTTTGTACCGACCAAACTTTTTATTATTTCCAAAGGAGGAAAAGGAAAAAAGCTGCAATAACCTAAAAGTGGGGGGAGATCTTGGGTAAGAGGGTTGGTTATACGAAGGGAAGGTATTAGCACCCAACGTATCTGTAGTACTCTACAGGATTCTTTATTGTTTTTCATTCTATGTTACGGTGGAGGTTCTGTTGTGAAATAGGTGGGACCTAAGGTGTTTGTTTGATTATGCTCGCAAAGATCATCGCGATCCTCTGCATACATATCCCTTAGAGGGAATCAGAGCATCTGTAGCTCGGGGTCTACGGGTGCTAAGGTTTGAATGGTTTTTTGTGTTTTGTTTTGTTTTGCTCGCCAAGGATCGAACTTGTGCCTACGTATTCTCAAAGGGATGTTGAGAAAGTCAGAGCAATCGTAGTTCCCACTTATGCTAGTGGAAGCAAAGGAAAATAGACAAATGTCGTCTAAATGCTAGATGTATCTAATCTATATCATCACATACATCTGTTTGATTTTGTTTGAAAATCTTTTCATTATAAGCCCGGGGCCATGCCACTTAGGGTGCTTAGAATGATAAAGATGTTTTTGTTTAACCAGCCTTGTGGCAAAAGTTTCAATGAAGTCAGCCTTGTGACAAAAACTTTGATTAATCAGCCAGCCTTGTGGCAAAAGTTTCAATGAAGTCAGCCTTGTGACAAAAACTTTGATTAATCATCCAGTACGGTGGTAAAACAGTTTGATTGATTAGCCAGCCTTGTGGCAAAAAGAAAGTTGGTTTGATTAGCCAGCCTTGTGGCAAAAAAGTTTGATTGATTGATTGATTGTTTGTGATGATATAAAAGAGATACTCCTAGCATAGAGATGAAAAATGTCTAATCTCCTAGGGTATTTGATTTGGATATTGGGGATGCTTATAAGAAGCCCGTGGGTCCTTGTACGAAGCCCAAGAGGAGGCTATCCGAGGGTCCTTGCATTGTAAGCCCAAGAGGAGGCTATGGGAGGGACAATCCAGGGTCCTTGCATTGTAAGCCCAAGAGGAGGCTATGGGAGGGTCACTCGTTTGTACAAAGCCCAAGGGGGGGCATGGTATAGTTGGTCTGAGCTCTTAGAGCGATTTCACCGGGAAACCATACTCTATGTCCTAACCTAAACTAGTGGAGATTCTTTGCACGAAGCCCAATAGGAGGCTATGGGGAACCTAGTGTTGTACTAAGTTGAACAAGCATATAACACAATCACAAGTATGAACAAGTACAAACAAACATGAACAAGTACATGAACAGTTATATATGACAGAGTGTGTGTATATAATGGAGTTTATGAAGGAAATATACCTGTAAGCATGCTCCATTTGTATATATAGGGGCTCGTGACTCATACTCGAGGAGAGGTCCACTTGAATTTATTCAAAGCTATATAAACAGGTATTTACAAAGGGGCTTGGGACTTATACCTACATGGAGGCCCATGGTATTTTTGGGAAGATTTAAAGAAACCTTCATTTTGGTTTGTTATTCAAAGTTAAAAAACAGATTGGGATATGTACAAAAAGGTGTATGTACAAAAAGGCGTTCAATGAAATACCTAATTTCATGTACTGGAATGGGTATGTACGAAAGGGCTTGGGACTTATACCTACGTGGAGGCCCGTGTTTTATTTACAAAACATGGTTGATTGTTTTTATTTACAGACGCGAGGTTTCGCTTTTGAAAAACTGTTTGAAGATTGTTTTGAAAAGTTTATTGTTTAAAACTGTACAAAAAGAAAAGAAATGGGACTTACACTCTCTAATATTCGAGAGGCCCCTGTTTTATTTTCATAAAACAGGGTGGATGGTTTGAAGAAGATGTGTGATTTGTTGTTAAAAAAACTGTTTTGAAGTTTCGGAAAAAGTTTTCTGTTTAAAAAAAACTGTACAAAGAAAAAGAAAAGGGACTTATACTCTCTAATATTCGAGAGGCCCCACATCGTTTTGAAAATCAATTGATCAATTAAAAAGATTTAATCAATAGTTTCAAAAAGAAATGGTTTATTGTTTTGAAAAGAATGATCGTTTGTTTTAAAACAATTTGAATTTGACAAAAGTCAACTTAATTAAGTAAAAATCAAATTTTAATGCTTAATTAAGACCTAAAAAATTAGGGTTTGATCACAAAAATATTTACAAGTGATTAGGTTAAAAAAATTAAATGAAAAACAATATTTAAAGTATTAAAAATACTTAAAAATAAGTCATTTTAAACCTAAATAAAAACATATTAAATAAATATTTTTTGATGATTTTTTTTGATATTGTCAAAATAGGTATATTAAATAAGAAGTGTGTAAAAAATGAAGAAAAAATAAATTAATTTGATTGGTTAAATTAAATGTTGAAGTTGTGAAGAAAATGAAAGAAAATAGGTGCTAAAAAATTGGTTTTGTCTCCACAAGGGTTTGAACCCACGCACCCACGCTTGCAGACTAAAACATGGACCAACTGAGCCACGCTTGTGGCTTGTTAAACATACGCGTTCATTTAATTATATTTTGAAATTGATATTTGAAATTTCTGAACCAAAAAACGCGCCAAGAACACAATCCCAACTGAAATTTGAAAATCTCTAAAACTGTGTTGTTTTGATCAAGTGAATAGCCTATCTTGCTCGATTTTTCACCAGGAACATGATGGTACCATTTAATTTCATTTATTTTTGCTCTAAGATGGTTAATTTTCTGATGAACACGAAGAACCCTAATTCCCTAATTCAATCTGAAATCGTGTTTGTGCAAGATAATTGGCAATTGATTGAGGGTTAATGATCCATGCATGTGCAGAAACAAGATAGTATGGCAGTTTTTCATTTATGATGCATGTATGATAGAGTTTGAAGTTCAAGAGAGCTTACCTTAAAAATGTCAAAACTGGAAATCGAATTCTGCAAATGAGGGACTCCAGATGTTGTTTCTTGATCTGAACACCTTCAGTGGACCTTATGGAACATGTTTGAAGTCTTGGAATGAACTGAAAACCTCTTGATCAGTTTGTGGCACCCGATCTGCAGAGCTATGGTGTGAGAATCGAATCTGATGATTTTGATGTTTCAGATCATGGATGATGATTGGGATAGTTCATATATGGTACATGGATGGTGTTTGGATGATTAACTTGGTCAGAAATGAGCTTAAATAAAATTTGGCATGATAAGTCTCATGTTATGCATATTTGGAAAGTGAGGTAGTGATTTTGAGTTTTAGGTGTTTTTGGGGTGTATGGATGGTTCAAACACATCATATGTGATGTTTATGGTTTGTGGGAAACATCACTTTGGTCAGAACTTGCAAGGGATGGAACTTGCATTTTCTCCTCTTTGAAACTTTATGAAACTTGTAATTCAAGAAAGAAGAGAGAAACCTATCTTTTGTGAGGTTTTGGTGTGAATTTGAATGTGGTAAGGACCTCTATTTATAGGCCAAGGTTTCTGAATACAAAGCTTTGCAAGTTGCTTCAAGAAGTGATGATTTGGCTTAAGAGATAAAATGGAATCTTTCACATTAAATGCAAATGGTTAAAGTAACTAAACCATGGTTATTTTGGCCAAGCTTCTTATCTCTTTCCTATCTGATCTTAAACCAGAAAATATCTCTCGATCATTGCTTTGGTGTGTCATCACTTGAATTATAGGTCATGTAGTCTTGAAACTTAGTGAAAAATGGTGAAAATTCAAGTGAAAATGATCACTAATGTCAAAATTCAAAACCATAGCTACACTCCATATTTTTTCATGCTCTTGGACATTTTGGAAAGCTCATATTACACACTTCAAAACCCTAGTTGAAAGTTTCTTCAAGACCTTTAAGGAAATGGGTGAAAAAGATCCATGAACTTTGAAGAAAATGAGATTTCAAGTGAAGTTTTCAAAAAGTACCAACTTTGAAGCTCCATATCTCTTAAATGGTTGATCTTATGGAAAAAATTTATATGTGTCAAAGTTGTTTATTGGATCAAAATCTACAACTTTTATGTTGGAAGTTTTTTTCAGTTTGTAGGTGAAATTTTGAGTTATTCCCTTTCAAAGTTTGGAAAAAACCATGAAAAACACTTAGAAAAATTTTCTAAGTATGAAAGTCAAACTTTTGACTTTTTGATTCTTGATTGATTTTCTTGATTTTTCTTGATCAAATGACTTCTCATATCATATATTGATGATTCAAAACTTCAAAAGCCATGGTTGACCAAAATTCCCAAAAGTCAATGGTGATCTTGTACAGTTGACTTTTTCAGACGAATCGCGTTTCTGGAGATTTCAAATGAAACAGGCTATCCTCACCAAATGAATGATATGAATGGATCTTGTTGAGGAATTAGAGGATATTGAGCCATGGTTTGAGTTGTGTCATCATGTCCTGATTAAAAAGTCAGTGGTTCAGTGAATTAGGTCAAAAACCCTAATTGTCGACCTGATGAAATTGATGACTGTGGATCTTGAATTGAGATGTAATTTCCATTGTATATTGTCATAGGGATTATTTGAGGATGATTGAAACCTTTGATTGACTTCCTGGGGATTTTTAGGGTTTCCCAAATGTGATCCCTGATTTTGGTCCCTGATAGTTCCAAAACCCTGATCTGAGGGTTTGTCTGATCAATCTTTGTGTAGGAGATGTTATGAGCCAATGGATTAGGCCAAAATGATGCACTTGGGGTCTTGAGGTCATGTCCCAAGTCATTAGGTCAAATCCTGAGCAAAAGTCAGGAGTATACTGTCTTCAGTCAAAACCCTAATCTGATTGATTCAAAGCTGCTGAGCTTGTTGAAATGAATCTCTGAGGACCAAATGTTGATTGTTGATGAAGATGATTCATTTGAGATGAAGGGAGAACAAAACCCTAGTTGATTGTTACTTGTACTGATGAGTGATTTCCTGATCAAATCCTGCTGAGTCACAAGTAGCAAACACAAGCTATGCAATTTGTTAGAGATGCAAATGATGCATATGCAATGATATGAGGTGGTATCTTAGGTCAAAAATTGGGGTATGACACCCCCGAACTCAAAATCTTTTCAAAAGGTCTTTTTATGTTCTTTTAGCCTTTCCTAATTGGATAAAATAAAAGTCGGTGGCGACTCATGCTTAACCGCGACATTTTCGATTATATAAAAAAGTCAGTTCACCGTATTACAGAACTGGCGACTCTGCTGGGGATGCTTTCGAATAAAAGAGGGGTTACCTTAGAGCTAGGATCACTTTAAATTTGTTTGACTTGTTTGCTTTATCTTTAAAGGCTGTTTTGGGTATTCTGATGTGCGAAAGATCCTTCACCCGGATCTAGTGTACCATAGGTATGTGGCATGAGACCAGGGAGGCTGTACGACATGTATCGTTATGGTTGAACTGGTAGCCACCATTAGTGCGATGCTTTGGTTTGTCCTGATGGCCCTTGAATATGATCGAGGAGACATTTGGCTACCGCGTGGTGTCACAAGCACTAATTCGCCCTTAGAACCCTAGTTAAACTTGACTTTGGCCTATAGGAAGTAGCGAGATAGCTGGCTTTGGATTCCTGACTGAAGACGGTTGATACTCGATGCTACACTCATTGAGATTGGACTCTAGGGATGCTTTTGGCTGGCCGATCGAGCGCCATGTTGAGACAATGTCCGCGAGAAAGATCAGGGATATGAGCACCATAGAACCCGATTACTATTCTAGGACAGGTTGAACCAACTTAACTTCAGTGGGGAGGGTACTTACCTACGAACTTCACGCAAGCCTTTAAACCTAAGGGCACTAGTGTGACTTGTTTGTGCTTGCTACTTGTAATACGGTGAACTGACTTTTTAATAATGTCGCGGTAAGCAAGAGTCGCCACCGACTTTTATTTTATCCAATTTAAAGAAAGGCTAAAAGAACAGGAAAGACCTTTTGAAAGATTTTGAGTTCGGGGGGTAAGTTATACAAAGGGAAGGTGTAAGGCACCCTTTGCATCCATGGTTATCCATGGGCTCTTAATTGCTTAGCTCACTTTGTTTGTTTGATTTGTTTGAAAAGCGGTGTGCGAATAGTAAAAGGTTTCGTTAAGGACTTTAGCTTATAAATAAGCGTAGCCTTGTTTGAAATTATTTTGAAATAGGAGGTGTGAAAAGTAAACTTTGAAGAAGAACTTTAGCTTGTAAATAAGCGTAGTCTTTTTGAAAAGTATTTGAAAATTAATGGGAAAATAGTTTGATTTTGAATTTTGAATTTGAATGGAGCAAGCAATTACTAGCAACTTACCCTAAGTTTAAAAATTTGTTCTTTTAGCTTTTCGAGGCGAAAGGATCTATCCATGCCATAAGAGGGCAGGAAGCCTTTCAATTGGATGTTTAAGGGTCATCGAGTAATCGTTCGCCATAAGACTGTCCCATGCCATAAAGAGGGCAGGTAGTCTAAGGGAAGGATATAATAGTCATTAATCTTTTTAGGCATCATGCGAGGATACCTTAGCAATTGGGACAATCATCATATAAGGCAACATCGAGGGACAAACTTGATGATGATAATGAACTTAGGGCAACATTTGTTTTGCTTTAGGTATCCTCGGAATCGAGGGACTTGACTATTTAGTACACTTAGAGGCAGCAAGGCAACAGGCAACAGAAGAGGTTACCCTAAAGGTGAGTGTGTGCAGCAATCACGTGGTTAACTTCGATTACATTTATCTTGTAATTAGGTGATCTATGTTCAGTTCATGGTTTGCACTCCCTAAATTACTAACCACGCAGTAAATATAATATAACAGTTTTAAGTGCCTTCAAGGCCAAACAATACAACCAGGGAACAGTTACATAATAATACGGGGAAGGGAACAATGAAACCAGCGGATCCCTTAATAGGGTTTGACATAAGTAATAATAAAGACAGAGTTTAGGGTTACCAACGTAGCTTTGGCAGTCTGACAAGCTTTTATCTTTGATGGATGAAGGTTGATGGGCAGAGGCTAGCCTTGAGGCATGAAGCATTGACACTGACCAGATTGTGATGAATCCTAAAAGATGGGCATAAAGAAAAAGGATGCAGTGAGTGTATGGCTGACTCATTGATATTTAAAAGTAAATCATAATTTATTTTATAGGACAAAAATAATATTTAAAATAATAATCAAATTAGGGACTTAGCTTTTGATCTGGCGTGGCGCGTAGGCGGACGAACCCTGATGGTAACCCTGAAAAGAATTGACATGAAGAAGAGAAATGTTAGTGCATTAACTGATTTAAACGTTAATTGATTATAAACCCTAAAAAGTTTACGAACCCTAAAGGGTTATTTAAGAAAACTTATTGTGACCCAAAAGGTTTATAAGGCCTAACAATGCGTTAGTGGAGAACACCTGCCTGAAGATTTTAAGGTTTATAAATGAATCAAGGTTAACAAAAACTTTAATTATTAATTTTCAATTAATTAATTAATTAAAAATATATACAAAAATAAAATTTTTTATTGTTTTAAAAATAATTATTGATAAAATTAAAAAACGAGTTTTCGATTAAAATAAATAACTATGAAATTATTATATATAAAAACTAATTTGGTTAAATAAATAAAAATAAATAAAAGAAAAAAATTATACTAATAATAAAAAAAGAAAGGAATATATATAAAAAATTTCATGCAATTAAAATAAAAACAAAAAAAGAAACTTAGCTCAGATTGGGTGTTGTGCGCTCTTGAGAGTACATGGTGAGAAAGTGGCCAGCAAAATTGTTTGGCCAAAACAAGGTTAATGGCCAAAGGAAGTACCTGCAAACAAGGATAGTAATAATGTTAATAATAATAATAATAATAATAATAATAATAATAATAATAATAATAATAATAAGGGTTAGTAATGATAATAGTTACAATAATAAAATAAAAAATATTATAAAATAGGTTTGACCTCATATAATCTAAATTTTCCCAAAAAATAAAGAAAGGTTCAGAAAGTTAGATTATGGCTAAAAGGGCAAAAATTCTCAAAAGTAAAAAAAAAAAAAAATTATGATTGTAAAAACATAAATTTAAACTAAAATGTAGCAACAATGACCAAAACAATGATTAAAAAAAAAACAAGCCTCATGTATCATCATTGGCCAAAAAAATTGTAATTCTAGATAAAGTATTTGAAAAAGGTTTTTTAAAAAAAGAGAGTTGAAAGAAAATGTTTCGAAACATAAAGAGGATGTCAAAAACATAAGAATTTTGATAAAAGGTGGCCTCAAGTATCATCATTAGCCAAAAACTAAAGTTAGTATAAAAACATACATCAAGGGCCTCATATGATAATCATTGGCCAAAAGGTTTTGAAAACAAAAGGTTTATTTTTAGTTTTGATAAAAAGATTTAGAAAAAGATTTTTTCTTTAAAAAAGAAGAAGATGAGGCCTCATACGAAATCATTGGCCAAGAACTAAGCAAAAGAAGAACAAAAGATATTGAAGAAACTTGGTGAATTGTTTTGTAGGTAGGAATTAGGAATGAAGAATAAGGTTGAAGGTGTTAAAAAAAATAAGGGTTTAGTTGTGAGAGAGTAAAAAAAAAATTTGTAATTGTTAGTTTTATTTATATATCATGAATTAGGTTAGAAAAAATAATTATAGTAAAACTATGGACCAAATCAAAGCCCAAAAATCAATTTGTTTTAATTTTAATAAAAAATTAAATCAAACTAATTTAATAAGATTGACTTGTTCTCTAAGTTATAAAAAGTGCTAAAAATAGGACAAATAAGATTAAAAACTTTTTTTTTGGATTTTTTTGAATATTTTATGATTTTTGATGATTTTTGACTAGAAAATACATAAAAGTGAAAATTTGACTATTTTAAAAAATGCATATTTAAATAGTGCGAAAATTAAAAATAAAATGATAAAAAAAATGATTTTTTGTGATTTTTTTAATAAAAATAAAATTAAAACTATAGTTAGAAAAAAAAGAAAAAAAAGTGTTAGAAGTGGGATTTGAACCCGAGACTTTGTACTTGCAAGCCTTACCTCCTTACCAACTATGTTATATTATTTGTTTGAAATAAAAGTCAATTGGAAGTGTATGAAGCATGAGAAAGCATTTTGCTATTTATTAAAATATAAATAATTTAAGAGTAAATTATTATATTTTAAAATAGACTTTAAATTGAATATTTATAAAATTCAAGACGTCAATGTGAATGACCTCAAAATTTTATAAAAAAAATCCAATTTTAAAATAATTTGAATATTTGAATATTGTGGGCAAATTTTGGGGTATGACACTACTAACCCTTTGGTTTTCTTGTAGGACTCACTCGTCCTTATTACCCTAAGATCGTCTTTCATGCAAGCCTCTAAACCTAAGGGCACTTGTGTGACTTGTTTACATTTGCTACTAACCTTTGTTTTCTCGCAGGTTTTGTTAAAGAACTTGTTGGCCCTCACTATCCCACGCTAGGCCTAATAAGTTGCATTCGCATAACCCACTAACCTTTGTTTCCTTGCAGGCTTTGTCAAAGGACTTTTTGCCCTTCCTATCCCATGCTGTGCTCAATGCATTGCACTCGCATGACATCATGACATCATAACATATCATGTTAACTAACCCTTTCAAGGATCTTAGGGATTTAGGGCGCATAATTTCATATACTCTTATCAAGGACTGAACTCTTATCAAGGGGCAAGAGGATTTATTTTCCTCTAACCACATACCTTCCGATTCAAAGGTTTAGCACCCAACAAGGGGCAAGAGGATTTACTTTCCTCTGGCCACGTATCTTCAAATTCCGAAGTATCCCGAATCAGAGGCGATGACCCACTTGACATGGTGAGCTCGATCCTCAAAGAAGGATGTTCAAAAACGGAATTCAGAATTCTTCAGACGAAGACGCAGCCAATCTAAATTTCCTATAGATCCTTGAAAACATTGCATTTGCATTCATAACATCGCATAACAGGTTTCCTATAACAGGTCTCACGTCCTTCCTCGCTGTTTATTTCAGCACAAATGGATCTCGAGCAATCAGTCAAAAATCTTCAGGCTTAGAATAACCAGTTCCGAGGGATGATCCTTAACTTGGCCAAGGGGCAAGAAGAATTAAAGGCACTCCTATTCTTGGGGTACAATTACAATGCGAGATGCGCTTATTATTCGAACAATCCTGGTTATGGTGTAAAGGATAGTAAACCGTTGAATTGTGCCATTAAAGACTTAACCATGACACTCAAATCAGAAAAGACCACGACAACCGAGTCACGACAACCGAGTCACGACAACTGAGTCACGACAACTGAGCCACGACAATTGAGTCACGACAACCGAGTCACGACAACTGAGTCACGACAACTGAGTCACGACAACCGAGTCACGACAACCGAGTCACGACAATTGAGTCACGACAACCGAGTCACGACAACTGAGTCACGACAACTGAGTCACGACAACTGAGTCACGACAACTGAGTCACGACAACCGAGTCACGACAACTGAGTCACGACAACTGAGCCACGATAATGGAATCACGACAATTGAGTCACGATAATGGAATCATGACAATTGAGTCACGATAATGGAATCATGACAATTGGGTCACGACAAACAATTCACTCATATGATCCATACGCTCAGGGCAATCGAGCCAACAAATTCTACTCCTACTATAAATCTCAATACAAGGTGCGCGTACCATTCCAACATTCCTGGACATTACACAAACAATTGCTGGACATTAAAGAATAAGATTTAAGATCTGATCAATAACGGAGAAATCAAGTTCAACCCTCCTGGAACTCTAGTGGTGATCACCGCTCTTATGCCTAGTCATGACAAAACTGATTGACGTCTAGACGGACAAACTTTGGATCATTAGATCTACTCTCATTTGCATGTTTCTTTTCTGTTTGTTTAAACATTCGAATTATGATAGACATTATCTGTTCTAATAATCATCATCAGTGCATTGTATATGTTTGTCTTGAATAAATTACTTCGCTATCACTCATCTAAACTGCATCTTTACTTTACATATGTTTTGTGATATTCAACTCCTGCCAAACTGTAAACCTTTTGAGGGAGGATGACGAAAGCGATACCGCAACCTCATACAGTATGCTTTTGAGCGAACTACGCTGACGATGTACAGGCATTGTTTCAATTCCCAAACAGTGGAGATATAAGGATGTTAATCCCTCGTCAACCCCCTTGAGCCAAAGAAGTAGAAGTTTCTTTTTCTTACTAAAATCCTTGATCATAACCTGGGGCAGGGTAGTTCTCAGTTAATTTGGCTGTGCATTCTATTTTAAGAGAATCACTCAGTACACCTTTCAACAAAGGTTTTAATCACAAGCGTTCATCCGCACACTTCAAAGAAGTGTTGAAGATGTCAATCAAAAGCCAATGATGGTTCATCAATCATTAAGCAAGGCAGTCAATATCTTTAAAAAAAAAAATGAAAAACGTATATACAAAGAAAAGCCTGCTAAGTCCAAAATCAAAAGACGACTTAAGCGGAAAAAAAAAATCAAGGCATCCCGCTGACTGTAAGCTCAAAATAGACAGTTCAGGCAAAAGTTAGGGATATCAAAAGATGAAAAAAAAGAGTCAATAAATTCTTGAACAACTCAAAGTTGTGACTACCAAAAGGAAGAAGTGACTGCCATCTCAAAAGTTCTCTTTGCTTGTGAACCATCGTTATTATCAAAAGTGCAAATCCAAAAGTCTCTTGGAACCTGAATGCACAAGTTGAATTAACTGGGCCTAGGACTGAAGATCATCACGAAGAGGGGTGGGTACAAATAAACTTTGAGCCTTTATCCTTTGTTTCTTAAACCGCGAACCAAGCCACGTTACAACCCTTGAAAGTCCTAACTGAAGCATGGTTAGTTCGAAAGCATACTGTCACAACAAAGGTATCCCGACTCCTTAAGGTTTACTACAAATGTTAAGTTGATATCCTGTTTTTACAAACATCACGTTGTTACAAATATCATGTTTTTTTACCAACATCACACTTTTACATCTCTTGTCTTAATACTTTTTCAAAAACTCAAGACAGACGTATGCATTGCATCTCATGAATTCATTATTAAACATATTCTGCTACATAATTTCAAATGTTAGCATCAGAAAGAACTTGCACAGGGTATAACTAATGACTGGAAGTCATCCCGATAGACAAGATTACTCCGAGAAGCAACGTCTCCTACGTATACAAGGGGAATGGTACGTTCGCTCAATCAATCAGGGGCAATCAAGTCAAGATTCCGAGAATCTCTCAAGGATGCCAAAAATAATCAGGGGCATGCATCCAAGTAAATCTGAATCTATTTCCAATCAACATGGGGCATTGTCATGGGCCTGTCGCACGCTCGCGAAAAATGAGCAGAGTCGCCACCAATATATTTATCCCATAAGGGAAAGGAATATCAGAAAACCTAACAAAGGAAGGAACAGGGTCTTGCGACCAGAGAATCAAGGTACGGGAGTCGGTTACGCAAGGGGAAGGTGCTAGCACCCCTCACGCCCATCGTACTCGATGGTATCCACCTATGTTTGTTTCTATCTAAAGGGTGTATAACTATGTCTATGTCTAAATACGAATGAATGCAAAATATAGGGAAAATAAAGAATTGTACTCGCACGGGCCCTACCCCGCTGCCTACGTATCCTTTTCAGGAATCAGAGTTACCGTAGCTCGGCTAAAGATTTTCTGTTTGTTTTTGTGTTTTTTAATTGGGCGGCGTTAACGCTCGTGCTCTTGCATAAGGGATCGCCTAGGATGCAACGGAGCGGAGATAACGGTGCCCTTAGGAAGAAGAAAGAGATTGGTTTGTGTCTTTTAGGGTAGATGAGTGATGAACAGTACCCAATACCGGGCCACTCACCACTTTCTCTACTTTGCTTTAGTCTGAACCATTGTTAGATGTTTTAAGTGTTTTTGGCTGTGTGTTTTTTAAGGGGAATTTGTTTGCGATTCGAATCACATAAAAGTGTATAATGATCGAGAAGCAGATTAGGGAATGAATCCCATTCACTTCCATCCCATTATGTAATGTTTGAGAAACAGATTAGAGAATGAATCTCACTCATTTCTCTCCCATTAATTAAGGTTTGAGAAACAGATTAGGGAATGAATCCCACTCGTTTCTCTCCCATTAGGTAGTGACCGAGAAACAGATTAGGGAATAAATCCCACTCATTTCTATGCCACTAAGTGATTGAGAAACAGATTAGGGAATGAATCCCACTCATTTCTCTATCACTTTCTTAATGTGATTCGCATCTTCCTTTTATTAATGTTTTGAAAGTTGAAAAGAAAAAGAATGCTTAGGGGAACTAATCCTAGATTCTAATCTAAGTTGTTATTCTAGGGAATCAAAATGATAAAAGAACTATACACTTTATTAAAGAAAAAAACTATACATGGAGTAGGTAAAAAGAATCAATACGCGACAAATAAGATTGAGAACTATAACGAATAAATGGTATTCACAAACACACATATATCAATTAATTCTATGGAAAAAAATCTAGACTAAAATTAATCCCTAGGTCTATTAGCAAGATTATTTACAAGGAGGTATTAAAGCAAAGAAAATCCAAACATATCGTAGAGAAAAAAGATTTATTAAAAATACTAAAACGATTAGAAAAAAATAACAAAGATTATGGCACTTATTTACATCTCTAAACTATCTACACATTGATTTTATGCATTTTTATTTGATTTAAAAAGGATTTATGAGTTAAAAGCTATAAAAGGAACAAAAATAAAACTAAAATTAAAACTACACTGCCAGGGGGGTGCAACAGCAGTTTTCAAATGAACTAAGATTATTTATAAGCAAAAACAGGGCCCAAGATAGGGGTGCAAAGAGCCAGGCGCTCAGGCCCATGTTTACAAGGCTGTAGGTGCACTAATGAAACAGGGGTGTGATCCTGAGAACAAGCGAGGGCCCAAAGATGCGCAAGGCCCAACGCTGCACACTTCCATCTATCTTACATTTATCTTTATCAGCATTCATTTCATTATTTTAGACCATGGTTGAATTAAAAAGCATTCAAATAATATGTAGATGTTGCATCAATTGGTCATGGTATTTTAAGTGGGATAAAGGCAAAATGTGAGCTCAGCTAATCATCATGCGCCAGCTCACTGCCTCATGATTGTAATAAGACAAAACTTACCAAAATTTGGGAACCTGAACGAATACGCATGCGCCACGTAAGGAGAACAGGCTGAAATATTACACCAACATGCAGACGCCGGAGCAGTGCCTACGATCGTCTTCTCCGGCCGAGTACATGGCGGAGACGAGCGAACTACTCGAAAACGTGAAAAGCAAATACCTTTCTATTCGTTTTTACATGCTGATTACGGATCCGTCAATGATTTTCTTTGATTCCTTCTCTAACACCCTAACCGATCCACTATTCTAAACCCTAACATTATGAAAACTCCATGAAAATGCAAGAATCACATGTTATGCTAATCCTTACACTATTCAGACCAAACGCACGACTCACACATTCAGGAAGCCATTAATCCACGTAATATATGATATTCATAGACTTACAAACAGATGCATCGAGTAACATACAGTTTCGTTCATACTACATGCTCGTACATGGTGAAGATGCTGAGGAGTTTGAGTCCCTTACCTGTTTGAAGCTTTGATTTAGAGGAGGAATTCTGCGAGCCTTGTAGTTCCCTCGACGGTCAGCGGAATCAGGTCCTTTGCTTTGTTGATGCGGATCTTGACTAGTAACCTTGGCCACACTATGGTTGATAAGAGCGTGTAGATCCAGAAATGATGAAGGTGATGATGATTGGGGTGGAAATTGAACCGAGAAGCTTCAGGTTGGCAACATACGTGGAGGCACCATGGCAACGATGGGGGTTTAATGGTGGTTGAAGGTGGTGGTTGATGGTTGCAGTGGTGGTGACTGGTTGATGATCGAGGAGTTTGTTAGAGTTTGTTACAATACGTAACAAACTTTGAAGATGAGTGGTGGAAGAGAGAGAGAGGATCGAGAGATAAAAGAGAGTGAGGAGAGAAAGTTTTGAGAAAAATGAAGAAAGAAAATGAGAGTGTGTGCGTGATTTGTGAAGGATTTTCATTTATATAGTGTAGGGTACATGGAAGCTATGGTGTGTTGTGTAGTAGCTTATCTTTTCCCAATCTTAATGAACAAGTTGTTGTAAATGGAGCAAGTCTTTCTTTGGCTTTTACGTATCAGCTTTCTTGCATGGGCTCTTGTGATAATGAATGATGCTGGATTGCTAGTAATATGATCATACAACACTATTCTAAGACACCATCTTTGCTCATGTAAAACTATGGCCATGGCTCACTATCTTACTCAAACTTGGAGCCAACTTAAAGGGCTCATGGCATAAAGTAAATTTGGTGTTGAAGATTTCTTGAAATGATGCTTGGAAATGTAGAAAAATGAGCTGGAACATGGTATGTTGTTGCTGTATATGGCCTGTGCGTGTGACCATAGCTCTGGCTGAACTCCTTGGCAAAAACGTGGCTTAGTCAGGGCATGACTTTGAGGGCTTATATCTTCCTCAATATCCATCCATTTGGAGCGTCCCGTGGCTTGTTTGGAAGAGGGCATAGCAAAGAATACCTTAGTACCAAGTTTGCACTAGGTGGAGACCTGTGGAAGATGGAAATGTGTCTTAGATTGCACCCACCATGTGTCTGTAGAAATGCTTCGCGCATGCCTCAAGTCATGACTTGGCCAGGTGCATACTCTTGGCTTTGTGAGGCAGTGACTTTGGAGCTTCGTAAATGATTCATTAATCATCCAATTAACATGATTCTTGGCTTGTTGAGTAGAGGGCATGAAGGAGAGAAGAATGATACCAAGTTTACACTTTATAGACCCTTGTGTGTCTCTATAATCAACCTCAAAGTTGGCACGCCACGTGCTTGATTAAATGACCATGCTGCCCTGGAAACTTGCCCGGCTTTTGCCTCGTATACAATGAGATTTTTGCCAACTTCTCTCTTTAATAGCTCTCAATCCATGTGTCATATGAAAAAACTCCCAACTACAATATTGTAGAGGGCTATGAGATGAACATTTTTGATGTTGAGCTTGTCTTAAAATTCTGTCGTTTTCAACATGATAATCGAACCTGAAGTCAGCTGCCCAGCCAATAGGAAATTCACTCAAAAATTCTTTAAGTGTAGAACTTTCCTCTTTTGGCAAGTTCCTATTTCAACTAACTTTCCAGATTTGGCAGTTTTGATTATTTCTTGATTTTTCTCATTTCCTTGACTTTATTTGACCGGTTTTCCACCAAAAGTCGATATTTGAATAATTTTCCCGATTTTGACCCAAAAGTCAACTGTTCCGATTTTTCCGACTATTGATGAAATTCCCGATTAAATCTCTTCCACTCACATCCAGTCAAACAAACATATCCCCATAGCCAGTGTGAGAAGCTTTTCACACATAGAAACCAATCCTGATTAAATGTTGACCAGAAAGTCAACTGGTTGACTTTGGTCAAAGAAACCCTGATTCAAGGAACCGGATGATTTGCGAGCCAGTATCCTTCAATCAATGTCTTGACTTGAGGCAAAGAGAAACCCCAATCCAGGAGGATTTCCCTGAACATAGAACCACATGATTATACCTCAGTCTCCTTATTCTCTGATCAGAATTCTTTGCAATAGAGCTTCTTCTTGCTAGCCTTTGAATAGAGCCCATGATATGAATGCATGAGTATGGATTATGTCCTAAGTGATGTATGTACATGAATACAAAGCCTAAGCCAGTTAGAAGTAAAGGGGTAGGACAAATTTGGGGTATGACAGCTGCCCCTATTTAATCATCTTAAACCTGAAGGCGAGATTGGCGTTAGCCTTTCGAACATTCGAGGTAGAAGAAGATTAAATATCAAAGACCTGAAATTTGTCCTGAAAAGATGGAGTGATCTTTATTCTTTGCTTTTGTTTTGATATCTGCTGGGGAAAGAGAGGAATTTATTTTGCTGGCGGATATATTTACAGTGAGTAATGGGTTTGAATAGTGGTAGCCTGTAACGTAACTTGAGGTGCCAATACGAGGTTCCCAAAAGGGGTGTTACATGAAACAACGACTGGAAGGGAATAGATCTCGTGCGATCTACGACTCAACATCGACTCGACAACAGGAGAGGAAAGAAAAGATCTCGTACGATCTTCAGGACTGAAACAAAAGGGATCTCGTGCGACCTAAGACTCAACATCGACTCGACATCAGGAGAGGATCTCGTACGATCTTCAGGGCAGAAGGGAGAAGATCTCGTGCGATCTATGACTCAACATCGACTCGACAACAGGAGAGGTAAGGAAAAGATCTCGTGCGACCTTATGACTTATCATTGGGAGAAGACCTCGTGCGACCTTCAAAACAGGGGGAAGAATAGACCTCGTGCGACCTACAGGACCAAAGGAGATAGATCACGTTCGACCTACGACTCAACATCAAGAGAAGATCTCATACGACCTTCAGGACGAAAAGGGGATAGATCTCGTGCGACCTACGACTCGACATCGCCTCGACATCAGAAGAAGGAAAACAGAAAGACTTCGTGTCAGAGATTTGTCAGGAATTGAGGACGCCTCGTATCGGCACCACAGCTTAAAAGTGTTTGTAGTATGATAGCAGATATCAGGCAAAGTTTGTACAGGTAACAACTTTGAGAGGATGGGTCATTGTTCTGATTCAACATTGGCTCCTATTATCTGGCTTATGTTCCGTATGAATGTTTGAGTTTTTATGGCGTAATGATCCACTGCAATGGATATGCTACGCTTTCGAGGATGCAATGCTATATGCAATGGATTCTATATGCAGAGAGTGCCGAATAAAGGCCCTTGGTGGGACAGAAGAGTAGGATCATTGGGGTCCGTTGCTTGTGATCTTGAGACGCCATTGTGGGTGGGCGTTGAAAACCTCATAGTGCCAAAGATGATTGACAACTGTGTGGAGAATTAGAACATAACTCTGTTGGAGAGGAAGTGACTTTGCTCGACTTTCCTTACATCCTATACTGCTTGGGGGAACGTGGGTTCTGATGGACACTTCTTTGTCTGCCGTGCAGGGGAGAGACATGGATTCCTTCCGGTGTCTTGTGCTTACCAGTACTGATGAATTATACGCTTGAACTTTCACGCGGGATGATGATGACCTTTGTGACATATCATGAGCCAAGATGATGGCTAGAACCTGCAACCTGCACAGAAAACAACGTTTGGATGCAAATGGTGCCCCCTTAGAACACTTTTATGTTTATGTAACATCATGTTTCGTTTTGATTTTATGATTATTATTCCCCTTGTTTTCAATGCAATGTTTAATAACGAATTAAATCACACCTCGCATGCGAAACAATGAAAAGCAGGAAAGAACACTTCTTATCAAAAGATCATTTTATTGATGGAATGCCTGTGAATAGGCTTCTGTACAGGGAAGCAACTCCTAAATGAGGTAGTTGCGAAAGAGAAAATAAAATGCAAAGAGCAAAATGGCAAAGAGAAATGCTCGGATTTCCATTAAAACTGATATTGCTACAGTTCCCATATCCTCGATCCTCTCAATGCTTTGCTTCAGAAGGGTAATGGTTGGATTGATCCATCCGTTCTGTCAAGGGCGTATGGTGGTCTTTGTGAAAGATATTCAGACTGCAGCCTCTCGCTTTTGATCCCTAACTTTTGCCTGGATCGCCCTTTCGGGTTTTCAATCCAGCGGGATGCCCCTTTTTGCCTAAGTCGCCCTTTCGGGTTTTCAACTTAGCGGGTTATTCTCTTTTTTGTTTTATCCCTAATTTTTGCCCAAACCCTTTTGGTTTGCCGGGATGCCCTTATTTTTGCCTAGGTACGTCGACCTAGCGGGTCTTTTATGCGTAATATTTTTTGACTGAGTCTGAATTGACTGGAAGCGGAACGTCTTCCCCATCCATCTTGGTCAGGATTAAAGCACCACCTGAAAATGCTTTCTTCACAATGTATGGTCCCTCATAGTTGGGAGTCCATTTGCCCCTTGGATCGGTGTGAATTGGCAAGATCTTCCTTACGACTAGGTCACCTGTGTGGAATTCTCGAGGCCGAATCTTCTTGTCATACGCTTTCTTGATCCTCTTTTGGTACAATTGGCCATGGCAGATAGCAGACAAGCGTTTCTCCTCAATTAGGTTGAGATGATCAAGCCTCGTTTGAACCCATTCTATTTCATCGAGTTTGGCGTCTATCAAAACTCTCAACGAAGGGATTTCCACTTCGACAGGTAATACGGCCTCCATACCGTAGACAAGAGAGAAGGGAGTTGCCCCAGTTGAAGTACGAACCGAAGTTCTATAGCCATGCAAAGCAAATGGCAACATCTCATGCCAATCTTTATACGTTCTAACCATTTTCTGGACGATCTTCTTTATATTCTTATTAGCAGCTTCGACTGCGCCATTCATCTTTGGCCGATAGGGTGATGAATTGTGATGTTCAATCTTGAACTCTTCACACAACTCTGCCATCATCTTGTTATTAAGATTGGACCCATTATCAGTGATGATCTTGTTTGGAACCCCATATCGGCATATGATCTCTTTTTTGATGAAGCGAGTAACGACTTGCTTGGTTACGTTCTTGTAAGAAGCAGCTTCAACCCATTTGGTGAAGTAGTCGATAGCAACAAGAATAAATCTGTGCCCATTTGAAGCTTGTGGCTCTATGCGCCCAATCATGTCTATGCCCCACATAGCAAAAGGCCAAGGTGATGTCAGAACGTTCAGAGGAGTTGGAGGGACATGAATTCTGTCAGCATACACTTGGCATTTGTGACATTTCTTCACATACACATAACAATCACTTTCAATCGTCATCCAATAATATCCTGCTCGCAAGATCTTTTTGGCCATAGAATGTCCATTGGAATGAGTTCCAAAAGATCCTTCATGAATTTCCCGCATGATCAATTCTGCTTCGTGTCTATCCACGCATCTGAGCAAAACTGAATCATAGTTTCTTTTGTACAGGACGTCTCCTGACAAGAAGAATTTGGATGCTAACCTTCGAAGCGTTCGCTTATCACCAATCGTAGCATCTTCGGGATACTCTTGCTTCTCAACATACCTCTTGATGTCGTAATACCATGGCTTTTCATCATACACATCTTCAGTAGTGAGGCAATGAGCGGGGAACACATGTGCAGGTTCCTTGTAACGGAGGATCCTTATGTCTGGCATTTCTTTAGGGGAGCTAACTCTAAACATAGCCGCCAAAGTAGCCAAAGCATCTGCCAATTGATTTTCCTCTCGGGGGATGTGATTGAAAGTGATTTCCTCAAAAGCGGGCAACAACTCCAAAATATAGTCCTTGTAAGGAACTAAATTGGGGTGTCGTGTTTCCCAATCACCTCTTACTTGATGTATGACCAATGCAGAATCCCCATAAACCTCAAGGATCTTGATCCTCATATCAATGGCTGCTTCGAGGCCCATTATGCAAGCTTCGTATTCTGCGACATTGTTCGTGCAATCAAAGCATATTCTAGCTGTGAAAGGGATGTGAGTTTGACGAGGAGAAGTCAAAACTGCCCCAATACCATGGCCCATAGCATTTGATGCACCATCGAACGTGAGAGTCCAACGCTCTCCTGGTTCGGGTCCTTCATTATCATCTAGCTTCATGATATCTTCATCAGGAAAGTCAAACTTCATTGACTGATACTCTTCTAATGGCTGATGAGCAAGATGATCTGCAAGGACACTTCCTTTGATGGCCTTCTGTGTGACATACTGGATATCGTATTCTGATAAAAGCATTTGCCATCGGGCTAGTCTCCCTGTAAGAGCCGGTTTTTCAAAGATGTACTTTATCGGGTCCATTTTGGAGATCAACAGAGTGGTGTGAGTCAACATATACTGTCTCAGTCGGCGAGCAGCCCATACCAAAGCACAACAAGTTTTCTCGAGTAGTGAGTAGCGGGATTCACAATCGGTAAACTTTTTGCTCAGGTAATAAATGGCGCACTCTTTTCGACCGGACTCGTCATGTTGGCCCAGCACACACCCCATAGATCCTTCAAGCACAGTTAAGTACATAAGAAGCGGCCTCCCAGGAACCGGAGGCATGAGAATTGGTGGCTCTTGGAGATACTGCTTGATCTTTTCGAAGGCTTCCTGACAACGATCATCCCAACGGATATCTTGATTTTTGCGCAGCAGTTTGAAGATGGGTTCACAAGTGTCAGTGAGATGAGAAATGAACCTGGCTATGTAATTCAACCTTCCAAGGAACCCTCGAACTTCTTTTTCATTCTTCGGTGCTGGCATGTTCTGTATTGCTCTTACTTTATCAGGGTCGACCTCAATCCCTCGTTGGCTCACAATGAATCCAAGTAACTTTCCAGATCGCACTCCAAAAGTGCACTTGTTTGGATTAAGTCTCAACTTGAATTTACGCAAACGAGCAAACAATTTCTCAAGATATACCAAATGTTCCTCCTCAGTTTGGGATTTTGCAATCATATCATCGACGTACACCTCAATCTCTTTATGGATCATGTCATGGAAGAGGGTCACCATTGCTCGTTGATATGTTGCACCAGCATTCTTAAGACCAAAAGGCATCACCTTATAACAATACGTACCCCACGGAGTGGTAAAGGTAGTCTTGGTCATATCTTCAGGAGCCATCTTTATTTGATTATAGCCAGAAAAACCATCCATGAAAGAGAACACCGAATACTGAGCAGTGTTGTCGACTAGCACATCAATATGAGGCAGAGGGAAATCATCCTTCGGACTTGCCCTATTCAAATCTCGGTAGTCAACACACATGCGTACCTTTCCGTCCTTCTTAGGAACAGGTACTATGTTTGCAATCCAAGGAGGATACTCACACACAGATAAGAAACCAGCCTTCAACTGTTTTTCAACTTCTTCCTTGATTTTCAAAGCCATATCAGGTCGTGTTCTTCGTGGTTTTTGCTTTACAGGCGGACATTCTGGTTTGAGCGGTAACCTGTGCATAACTATATCCGTGTCTAAACCAGGCATGTCTTCGTATGACCAGGCGAAGATGTCAACATACTCTCGAAGCAGCTCAATCAACCTTCTCTTTACATCACTTTGCAAAGCAGCCCCTATCTTGACTTCTCTCTTTGCTTCTTCTGTACCGAGGTTGATGATTTCTATGGCTTCTTGATGTGGCTGAATAGATTTCTCCTCTTGTCTCAAAAGTCTTGCCAATTCCTCGGGGACTTCACAATCTTCCCCACTATCCTCATCAGCTTGGTCAATTGGATTCTCAAAGATATCAAGACGTGGAACTGTAACATTATCATTTTTTATGGAGTTCGAGCCGGATCTGCACGATGGATGATTTATGCCTTAGAATGCAACACAAAAAAAGGAAAAAAGGAAATCTTTGCCATTTTTGAAAAAGTTTTTTAAAGTAAAACAAAAATGAAAGAAATGGAACAGTAATTGCATGCGAAGATATGATTTTCATTCAATATTAAACAAATTGAAACAACATGGGGCCCTTCTTTATACAAGTGGTCAAAATGCTTAGGGCGAAGCACATGACTTATCGAAACAAGAAAATTACATCTCCATAAAAGTGACTCTAGGGATGTCCAAGATAGTCCAATTGTTGAGTTCCTGTCCAGGCGCAGCATGGCAAATGAATCTGGAGAGATCTTCTTCATCATCATCATCCACGGCGAGAACTTGACTTCCAGAACTGGTGCTTGCACTGACGAACACTTGAGAAATGGGGGGAATCACCTTCTTTCCAGGAGTTATGCTGAGCTGAGTAGAAGAAGATGGTTGATACCCAAGGCCATACTTGTCTCGCTTCTCTTGAACATCAATCAGCTTGCCCCAGGCACTATGGGGAGTACCAGCTTCTAAGAAAGCCTTAGCATCATTTAAAGACGAGAGGGGCGCTCCGAGTTCCTTCTTATTCTCGACCACAGGGAGTTTGTCAACTGACACAATCTCTAAGGCTTGAAAAGGTGTCTCTTGTATCTCTCCCTCCACTTCAACATAACGGTACGACGCCAGATTATTGACAATCAAATCCTCTTCACCAGTGATCACAACAATCTTGTCATTCACAACGAATTTCAAACACTGATGGAGGGTAGATGTCACAGCCCCAGCAGCATGGATCCAAGGACGACCCAAGAGGCAAGTGTATGAAGGACTTATATCCATGACATAGAAGGCAATATAGAACATGTGAGGGCCAATCAAAACAGGCAGATCAATTTCCCCCTCTACGGACCTTCTAGAGCCATCAAACGCTCTGACACTCATAGTGCATGGTCTCATCATAATCCCATCCATACTCAGCTTAAACAAAGTAGCCTTGGGCATCACATTAAGAGAAGAACCTGTATCAATCAGAACTCGAGACAACACAGCATCCAGACACTTGACGGAGATATGCAATGCTTTGTTGTGTGCTCTACCCTCAGGTGGAAGTTCATCATCAGAAAAACCCAAACAATTACCAGCAGCAATGTTGGTCACAACCCCTTCAAACTGAGGCACAGTAATGTCTTGAGTCACGTGAGCGGAAGCCAGAACTTTCATCAGAGCATCACGATGAGCTTCAGAATGTACCAAGAGAGACAAGATGGAGATCTTGGCTTGGGTCTGATCAAGTTGGTCAATCACTTTGTAATCACTTTTCTTAATGATTTTCAAGAGTTGCTCGGCATCTTGGGCATTACGTGTTACAGGAGGATCAACAGCAACTTGCTTTCCTTTTGCTTGTGTACTAGCCTCCTTGTTGGTCTCTTTAGGAGGTGGAGGAGGGGCAGCAAAGATCCGACCACTACGGGTGATGCCACTAGTGCCAGTAATATTTGTGATACTCGAAGTACCCACTGGAGGACAGTCAAACTTCTTCCCTCGAATATACACGGCATTATAACTCCAAGGAACAGCCTTAGAATCATTCACAGGAGAGGGAACAAGAGACGAGGTTGAAGGAGTCGAAGGAACATTTGGAACCTGAATAACCAACGGAGTCCTCGGAGCCTGAATGACCAAAGGAGTACTCGGAGCATGAATGACCAAAGAAGCGTCCTGAGTCCTTGATATCTCAGCAGGGCAGTAAGGGATCTCTAAAGTAGCCACATCTTCGACAGGAACGACCCTTTCCACTCTAAGAACACCTTCATCCATTAGTTTCTGGATTTCTTCTCTCAACCTAGTGCATTCCTCAGGATTAGAAGAACATTGCAAACAGTAGTCATGTAGTTCACACAAAACCTTTTGTTGCATAAGATACTCTCTGACAACTGCTAGCGGCATCCTAACCTCATTAACATCATTTACCAGGATCTGATCATCACATAACTAAATAGCATTGGTCGTACCAGCATGAGGAGGCATAGGATTATTCTGCACATTAGGACCAGTAGGAGCGAACGAGATAAGCTTGTCGTCAAGGAGATCCTGAACCTTCAATTTGAATGCTCTACATTTTTCAATAGTATGGCCTGGAGCCCCTGAATGAAATTCACATCGAGCATTAACATCATAACCGGGAGGGAGAGGACTAGGTGGAGGTCCAAGTTCACGGAGTTGTACCAATTGACCAGCAAGCAACTGAGGGAGAAGCTGAGCATATGACATCGGGACCGGATCGATACGCCTATCTTGGAATCTTGTTCTTTGCGGGCCCCTTTGACCTTGAGGCCTAGGGTTCTGTTGCCGATTCTGAGGAGCAGCAGCTTGTTGTTGTGGTACGAAAGGCTGTTGGGGTGCCATCCATGGTTGTGGAAGAGCAGCAGCATACGCTTGAGGGACATACGGACCAGGAACAGCATAAGGCATCGGATAATAAGGAGGTGGAACAGCAGAGTATGCAGGAGCTCGGCCTTGGTCAACAGAAGCGGTGCTAGTCTCACCTTCCTTCTTCTTCACAAACCCAGAATACGGCTTCTTACCATTACCACTTGAGTTGCTAGGATTAGTAACACCTTGAATGGTACCAGCTTTGACACAGTTCTCAACCCTCTCACCAATGATGACCACATCCGAAAAGGAAGGAGAAGTATTACTAACCATGTGCTGAAGATACGGCCCTTTCAGAGTCCCCATAAACAGATCAATCAACTCTCGGTCCAATAAAGGAGGTTGGACTCGAGCAGCAAGTTCACGCCACCTCTGGGCGTATTCCTTAAAGGACTCTTCAGATTTCTGTGACATATTCTGCAGCTGGGCACGGCTAGGAGCCATAGCAGTGTTGTAGTGGTATTGTTTCAAGAAGGCATCAACAAGTTCTCCCCAAGTACTGACATTAGACCTCTCGAGTTTCATATACCACTCCAACGGGGCTCCAGTGAGACTATCCTGGAAGAAGTGCATAAGCAGAGGTTCGTTCTCAGCGTGAGCGGCCATCTTACGGCAGTAGGAACGAATGTGAGTCTCTGGGCAGGTAACTCCCTTGTACTTATCAAAATCTGGCACCTTGAACTTCGGGGGAATAACAATCCCAGGTACCAAGCACATAGCGGCGGTGTCGAAGCTTGAAGTTTTAGCAACCTCGACAGCCTTAAGACGTTCTTCAAGAGCTTGGTACATCTTAGCAGTCTCGGTCAACTCAGCAGTGAGATCATGTTCAAGATCAATAACCTCATGGTGGTCGTCCACCACTTTAAGTGTCTCATTAATAGGAGTCTCTTTAGTTTTCACCCCTCCGTCAGCAGAATTGGTAGGAGTATCTTTGACCAAACTAGCGACACTCTTTCTGAGTTCATCCTGTCCTTGAACAACGGCATGGAGAGTCTCCATAAGTTGGGCCATTCTTTCCCCCATAACATCCATATCCCTACGGAGGGCAGCCTGATTCTGTTCAAATTGTTCCATGATTCTCTCGTTGCTCCGGGTACGGTAAGGATGTAAGAAAGTCAGCTTCGTCGTCGGAAAAGAAATCTGTTGCTGAAAGGGACCCCAATTAGTTTCTTGTACAATAACCTGAAAAATGCAATGTGATAATGTGAATGTATGAGTGCATGTGTGCGTATGACGTGATGTGCCATTTTCAGAGTATCCAAGATTTAATATTGATCCAGAATAGCTAACAATGTGACAAAAGATAAGTGTCAAGAGAAACTAGTTTCTTTTATTCATAACAGAAATTTAAGCTTGGGCAAGCCATACATCAACAAGATAGTTCAACAAGGGAAATAAAAGACCCCATCCAACAAGTCTGGTGGTGGTCGAAACATACAGACTCAAACATCAATCCATCTGAATATAAAACAGAGGTCCTCCTTGTCTGAAGTGCTCATCGCTCCACTTCTTAGTTTCATCAAACAGTTTCTTGGTTGCTTCTCGATCTCTTCCTTTAAGAAGGCTTTGAATCACCTCATCTTTGCGAAACAAATGCCCATCTAGCTTCTTGCAGCACTCCCTGAGTTCGTCACATCCTTTGCATTCTGGGAGATAATCCTTCTCAGACACGTCCTCCATACCCATCATTCGATCTCTGAGCTTGGCGTTTTCTTCTGTTAGTCGGGCGGTGCGGAGGTGACTTCCTTTCAACTGAGTCTCAACCGCTATCCTTTGGGTGGTCTCTTCTTCCAGTTTCTTTTTCAGACTCCTCACTTCAGCTCTGGCCTCCCTTTCTATCTTGAGTTTATAAGCCTTCAAGTCTTCTCTGTACTCTCGTTTGAGTCTCTCTTCTGCCTCTTTTACGGCCTTTTTTATGATCTCCTGGTGATCTTCAACAACAACAGTAGTACCTCTTTCACCTTTTTCCGTTCTAGCCCTCTTTTGAACTCTCAAAGATCCTTCTTTCAGCACCTTGGCTTCATGTGTCAACTCAACCCCTATTTGGTCCACAAGATGATGTTTTGGTCGCGTATCTGACTTCTTTTCGTGCAATTGGGTGCTTTCCATATTTACTGGGATGCAATTCTCAGCAGGCATAATGGCAATTGGAACCTTAGGTGGTTGCTTGTACAATGGATTAACCTTCGGGAAAGGCAACAGACGATCTTTAACTCTATCCTCAACCCAATCTGTGTAGGTTTGTTTGGCAACGACATTCTTTTCACCTAGAGAAGTCTGATCATCTGTATGGATGCTACTCCAGGCACTCCTCACCTTTTCTAGACCCTTTGGATCGGTTCCCTTCTCAAAGCAAACGGATTCGAATATCTCTTTGTCCAAAGGCTTGTTTTCAAGTGCAAAACCCAACTGACGCAGCGCTAGCTTAGGATTGTAATTGATAACACCTTTCGTTCCTATGAGGGGAACATTGTCAAAAGTACCACAGCTAGTTATAACTTCCTCTACGTCCATTCCGGTAGGACACCAGACAATGTCGTTTCCAGTAAGCCCCATGATCCTTTGAGGCCATTTTTGTGAGTCTTTTGTTGTAACAAACGGCCCGCTTTTAGGCAAGTGTGAAGCGAACCACTCATATAGCAACGGTAAACAACTCCCAACTGATCCTTTTTTCCCATACCTGGAGTGGATGGTATAATAAGTATCTGCTAAAAGAGTGGGCACAGGATTTTGATCCATGAAGAGACAAACAGCAGTTAGATCGACGAAATTCGGAATATTCGGGAACAACACCAAACCATAGATCATAACAGCTAGGAGAGCGTTGAATTCTTTCCATTTCTTCTCAACAGCAAGGGTGTCGGCCTTCTTTATCAGAAATTTCACATGGAATCCGTGGGTTCCACCATTAGGCTTCCAGTTATCTGTAACATCTTTCATGCTCAAATAAAGAGCACCAGCAATTCGGTCCATTTTCGGTTTCTCAGGTACACAAACAAAAGGGATCCTATGTTGAACCTTAATCTTGAGGATGTCAGCATATTCTTCAAGGGTTGGTGCCAGTTGGTAATCAAGAAAGGTGAAACATCGTAACTCAGGATCGTAGAACTGAAGAAGCGTGTATAGAGCCCATCCATCAACCCGAGAAGTTAACATGTGTAAGATATGGCCATATGTCTTCCTGAACTCATCCAAGTTATGCCCAGTAACTAAAGTGCTCAACTGAATCAGGTGTGTCATATCCTCACGAAAGAAACTGCAGGTGAATGTACGCTTGGTAGCCTCTTTTGTAGCGGTCACGTTGTTAGCCATCCTGGATGAAAGGTAATAACCTCAGATACCCTGAAAAAATGGCATGCATATGAGAAATAATACTATTTTTCTTTTCTTTTTCTTTCTTCTTTTTTTATTACATCTTTTCTTTCTTTTCTTTTTTTTTTTTTGAAAGGTAAACATGCCATGATGTAAATGATGCAATGGAGATTCTCCCAATATGAGGGAGTTGTTGTGTCGTCTCTGAGCAGAATCACAAGTCATAAGGTCAAAGGTTCGGCATAGGTGCCACACAGCCATAAGAACAATAGTCACCAACAGAACAGAATAGTCACCAACGGTACCTGTCATGTATATCCCTCCCCACTCACAGGTGAATCTAGGTCAGGGTAAGGTCATGAAACGCAGTATACGGTCCGCCCGAAGGTAAGCATCATCACAGCACGGATGCGGGTGACGATAATACCTCCGTTTGAAACCACTACTCTGCTCGTAGTCACATGATCCATCCCGAGACGTACACCTCGAGACAAACCATGCTCCCACTCTATCCTAGGGTACCTAAAGTGCACTCATAGCCTGGGTATTGGGCCTTTTACCTCATAGAACATCCCACCCAACCTGCAAAACAGAACAGAAGACCCCAAGGAACACAGAATATAATCCATATGCATGATGTGCAAACAGAAATAAACATGATATGCAAGCAGAAAAATAAACATGCAAACATATATACAAGGTATAGACATAAAAACAAATAAACACCCAGTAAATAAACAAACAAACGCAGGCTAGGATCGACTCGCTATGGATGGACCAGCAACAGGTCTAGCAACATCCCCAGCAGAGTCGCCAGCTGTCGCACGCTCGCGAAAAATGAGCAGAGTCGCCACCAATATATTTATCCCATAAGGGAAAGGAATATCAGAAAACCTAACAAAGGAAGGAACAGGGTCTTGCGACCAGAGAATCAAGGTACGGGAGTCGGTTACGCAAGGGGAAGGTGCTAGCACCCCTCACGCCCATCGTACTCGATGGTATCCACCTATGTTTGTTTCTATCTAAAGGGTGTATAACTATGTCTATGTCTAAATGCGAATGAATGCAAAATGTAGGGAAAATAAAGAATTGTACTCGCACGGGCCCTACCCCGCTGCCTACGTATCCTTTTCAGGAATCAGAGTTACCGTAGCTCGGCTAAAGATTTTCTGTTTGTTTTTGTGTTTTTTAATTGGGCGGCGTTAACGCTCGCGCTCTTGCATAAGGGATCGCCTAGGATGCAACGGAGCGGAGATAACGGTGCCCTTAGGAAGAAGAAAGAGATTGGTTTGTGTCTTTTAGGGTAGATGAGTGATGAACAGTACCCAATACCGGGCCACTCACCACTTTCTCTACTTTGCTTTAGTCTGAACCATTGTTAGATGTTTTAAGTGTTTTTGGTTGTGTGTTTTTTAAGGGGAATTTGTTTGCGATTCGAATCACATAAAAGTGTATAATGATCGAGAAGCAGATTAGGGAATGAATCCCACTCACTTCCATCCCATTATGTAATGTTTGAGAAACAGATTAGAGAATGAATCTCACTCATTTCTCTCCCATTAATTAATGTTTGAGAAACAGATTAGGGAATGAATCCCACTCGTTTCTCTCCCATTAGGTAGTGACCGAGAAACAGATTAGGGAATAAATCCCACTCATTTCTATGCCACTAAGTGATTGAGAAACAGATTAGGGAATGAATCCCACTCATTTCTCTATCACTTTCTTAATGTGATTCGCATCTTCCTTTTATTAATGTTTTGAAAGTTGAAAAGAAAAAGAATGCTTAGGGGAACTAATCCTAGATTCTAATCTAAGTTGTTATTCTAGGGAATCAAAATGATAAAAGAACTATACACTTTATTAAAGAAAAAAACTATACATGGAGTAGGTAAAAAGAATCAATACACGACAAATAAGATTGAGAACTATAACGAATAAATGGTATTCACAAACACACATATATCAATTAATTCTATGGAAAAAAATCTAGACTAAAATTAATCCCTAGGTCTATTAGCAAGATTATTTACAAGGAGGTATTAAAGCAAAGAAAATCCAAACATATCGTAGAGAAAAAAGATTTATTAAAAATACTAAAACGATTAGAAAAAAATAACAAAGATTATGGCACTTATTTATATCTCTAAACTATCTACACATTGATTTTATGCATTTTTATTTGATTTAAAAAGGATTTATGAGTTAAAAGCTATAAAAGGAACAAAAATAAAACTAAAATTAAAACTACACTGCCAGGGGGGTGCAACAGCAGTTTTCAAATGAACTAAGATTATTTATAAGCAAAAACAGGGCCCAAGATAGGGGTGCAAAGAGCCAGGCGCTCAGGCCCATGTTTACAAGGCTGTAGGTGCACTAATGAAACAGGGGTGTGATCCTGAGAACAAGCGAGGGCCCAAAGATGCGCAAGGCCCAACGCTGCACACTTCCATCTATCTTACATTTATCTTTATCAGCATTCATTTCATTATTTTAGACCATGGTTGAATTAAAAAGCATTCAAATAATATGTAGATGTTGCATCAATTGGTCATGGTATTTTAAGTGGGATAAAGGCAAAATGTGAGCTCAGCTAATCATCATGCGCCAGCTCACTGCCTCATGATTGTAATAAGACAAAACTTACCAAAATTTGGGAACCTGAACGAATACGCATGCACCATGTAAGGAGAACAGGCTGAAATATTACACCAACATGCAGACGCCGGAGCAGTGCCTACGATCGTCTTCTCCGGCCGAGTACATGGCGGAGACGAGCGAACTACTCGAAAACGTGAAAAGCAAATACCTTTCTATTCGTTTTTACATGCTGATTACGGATCCGTCAATGATTTTCTTTGATTCCTTCTCTAACACCCTAACCGATCCACTATTCTAAACCCTAACATTATGAAAACTCCATGAAAATGCAAGAATCACATGTTATGCTAATCCTTACACTATTCAGACCAAACGCACGACTCACACATTCAGGAAGCCATTAATCCACGTAATATATGATATTCATAGACTTACAAACAGATGCATCGAGTAACATACAGTTTCGTTCATACTACATGCTCGTACATGGTGAAGATGCTGAGGAGTTTGAGTCCCTTACCTGTTTGAAGCTTTGATTTAGAGGAGGAATTCTGCGAGCCTTGTAGTTCCCTCGACGGTCAGCGGAATCAGGTCCTTTGCTTTGTTGATGCGGATCTTGACTAGTAACCTTGGCCACACTATGGTTGATAAGAGCGTGTAGATCCAGAAATGATGAAGGTGATGATGATTGGGGTGGAAATTGAACCGAGAAGCTTCAGGTTGGCAACATACGTGGAGGCACCATGGCAACGATGGGGGTTTAATGGTGGTTGAAGGTGGTGGTTGATGGTTGCAGTGGTGGTGACTGGTTGATGATCGAGGAGTTTGTTAGAGTTTGTTACAATATGTAACAAACTTTGAAGATGAGTGGTGGAAGAGAGAGAGAGGATCGAGAGATAAAAGAGAGTGAGGAGAGAAAGTTTTGAGAAAAATGAAGAAAGAAAATGAGAGTGTGTGCGTGATTTGTGAAGGATTTTCATTTATATAGTGTAGGGTACATGGAAGCTATGGTGTGTTGTGTAGTAGCTTATCTTTTCCCAATCTTAATGAACAAGTTGTTGTAAATGGAGCAAGTCTTTCTTTGGCTTTTACGTATCAGCTTTCTTGCATGGGCTCTTGTGATAATGAATGATGCTGGATTGCTAGTAATATGATCATACAACACTATTCTAAGACACCATCTTTGCTCATGTAAAACTATGGCCATGGCTCACTATCTTACTCAAACTTGGAGCCAACTTAAAGGGCTCATGGCATAAAGTAAATTTGGTGTTGAAGATTTCTTGAAATGATGCTTGGAAATGTAGAAAAATGAGCTGGAACATGGTATGTTGTTGCTGTATATGGCCTGTGCGTGTGACCATAGCTCTGGCTGAACTCCTTGGCAAAAACGTGGCTTAGTCAGGGCATGACTTTGAGGGCTTATATCTTCCTCAATATCCATCCATTTGGAGCGTCCCGTGGCTTGTTTGGAAGAGGGCATAGCAAAGAATACCTTAGTACCAATTTTGCACTAGGTGGAGACCTGTGGAAGATGGAAATGTGTCTTAGATTGCACCCACCATGTGTCTGTAGAAATGCTTCGCGCATGCCTCAAGTCATGACTTGGCCAGGTGCATACTCTTGGCTTTGTGAGGCAGTGACTTTGGAGCTTCGTAAATGATTCATTAATCATCCAATTAACATGATTCTTGGCTTGTTGAGTAGAGGGCATGAAGGAGAGAAGAATGATACCAAGTTTACACTTTATAGACCCTTGTGTGTCTCTATAATCAACCTCAAAGTTGGCACGCCACGTGCTTGATTAAATGACCATGCTGCCCTGGAAACTTGCCCGGCTTTTGCCTCGTATACAATGGGATTTTTGCCAACTTCTCTCTTTAATAGCTCTCAATCCATGTGTCATATGAAAAAACTCCCAACTACAATATTGTAGAGGGCTATGCGATGAACATTTTTGATGTTGAGCTTGTCTTAAAATTCTGTCGTTTTCAACATGATAATCGAACCTGAAGTCAGCTGCCCAGCCAATAGGAAATTCACTCAAAAATTCTTTAAGTGTAGAACTTTCCTCTTTTGGCAAGTTCCCATTTCAACTAACTTTCCAGATTTGGCAGTTTTGATTATTTCTTGATTTTTCTCATTTCCTTGACTTTATTTGACCGGTTTTCCACCAAAAGTCGATATTTGAATAATTTTCCCGATTTTGACCCAAAAGTCAACTGTTCCAATTTTTCCGACTATTGATGAAATTCCCGATTAAATCTCTTCCACTCACATCCAGTCAAACAAACATATCCCCATGGCCAGTGTGAGAAGCTTTTCACACATAGAAACCAATCCTGATTAAATGTTGACCAGAAAGTCAACTGGTTGACTTTGGTCAAAGAAACCCTGATTCAAGGAACCGGATGATTTGCGAGCCAGTATCCTTCAATCAATGTCTTGACTTGAGGCAAAGAGAAACCCCAATCCAGGAGGATTTCCCTGAACATAGAACCACATGATTATACCTCAGTCTCCTTATTCTCTGATCAGAATTCTTTGCAATAGAGCTTCTTCTTGCTAGCCTTTGAATAGAGCCCATGATATGAATACATGAGTATGGATTATGTCCTAAGTGATGTATGTACATGAATACAAAGCCTAAGCCAGTTAGAAGTAAAGGGGTAGGACAAATTTGGGGTATGACAGGGCCTATGATTACGAGGGGCATGACGCCCAGAGTGCACATCTCATAAAGTCCTCGCGAGGCGAATCTTTCCAAGCTCCTACTAGCAGGGGCAAACCTATGCAAGTCCAGTTTGACACTTTGATCAGTATTTATTGGGGGTGTCCTGATCAATACAAATCCAGGAATGGTAATTGCTATAATACTGGGGGCAATATCCAAGACACCCATGTCTCCCTACAAAGCTGATTGTGCAAGATCATATCCCCACAGAGTAATCACCAAGAAGATATCTTCAAATACTCCGGTCCCTACAGAGACATGGCTCCCCAACAGAGTTTACACCTTCAACGTTGCATGTTCTCCGACACTTGGTTCTTTTCCAACATGGCTTACTAATATCTTTCTCCCCAGTCAGGGTATATCAAGTTACTGATCATCCCCAAGCAGAAATCATAAACCCTCAGCTGAACACCTTCAAATAAGATCAGACATCAAAGACAAATAGATTTATTTTCTCAATCAAGACAACATAAATCATATTCACATATCATATGTCATAAACATATTCATACATTGCATACATTACCTCATAATGAACTCATCCATGACATACAAAGTTTCTCATTTATTTTGAGGGGCTCATTACATAATGCATACATCATGACATTGCATAAAGACTAAACTATACATATTGCATGATACAGGTACAGACAAATGAAAGAAACCTCCAACTCTCAAAGATCTAATTCAGCTACTAAGAATGGTACTGACACGATCAACGCTCGAAGATCTAATTCATTTACCACGAACGGTACTGACACGATCAACGCTCGAAGATCTAATTCATTTACCACGAACGGTAATGACACGGTCAACTCTCAAAGATCTAATTCAGCTACTACGAACGGTACTGACACGGTCAACGCTCAGAGGTCTAATTCTATCATCACGAACGGTGTAGACACGACCAACTAAGTCTAATTCAGCTACTACGAACGGTACTGACACGACAAAAGATCTAATTCGGTTACTACGAACGGTACTGATACGGTCAACTCTCAGAGATCTAATTCTATCATCACGAACGATGTAGACACGATCACTGACCTTCCCAGTCTAATTCAGTTACTACGAACAATGCTGACACGACAAGAGAATCTAATTCTATCATCACGAACGATGTAGACACGATTATATCTCCAAGATCTAATTCGGTTACTACGAACGGTGCTGACACGATCGACCTTCAAAGATCTAATTCTATCATCACGAACGGTGTAGACACGATCATCTTCCAAAGTCTAATTCAGTTACTACAAACGGTGCTGACACGACCAACTCTCCAAAAATCTAATTCATCTACTATACGATCAACATTCAAACCACTACTTCTCAAACTTTCAGTCTCGACATCTGGATGGCATCTTTAAGCCCATCTCCAACAAATATTCCTCAATACAAAGAAATTTTTTCAGCCTAACGCACGGCATTCCAGACATCTGAGGATGCAATTTAGAATAGTCTAACGCACGACATATTCTTCAACCTAACGCACGGTTTTCCAGACATCTGAGGATGCAATTGAGAATAATCTAACGCACGATTTATTCCTCGGCCTAACGCACGGTTTTCCAGACATCTGCTGATGCAAACTAGACCCAGTCTAACATACGACTCAACCTAAGTCTATTCCTCAGAAACAGTCTAACGTATGACACTTTCTGACTCTCAAGCACATCAAGTTGGATGGCATCTTCAAGCCCATATCAATCATACATCTTCTACAAACACCTGGATGGCATCTTCAAGCCCATCTCCGACAAAAGTCCCTACTTCAGCTATGGCAAATTTCTTGGTATTCTAGTGTTCAATCATCTTCCACCTTCAGATTCCAACAGGCACACATGCCAAGCTACATCTTCAGGTTTAAGAAGATTGAACAGGGGCAGCTGTCATACCCCAAAATTTGCCCACCATATTTTTATATACTCAAGCTCATCCAAATATCAATTGCTCAAGATCTAAGTGGATGCACACTCTCCTAAGCAATAAGGACCAAAACTAGCGTTTTGTTCCAAGAAAAATCAACTTCTGATACCTCAAGTGGATTCCATGATCTCTCATATGATTCAAAGTACCCTCATGCCAAGTTGAAAGCTCCAGTTCATAGGATTGATCAGTCAACTGCTCAAACGGTCAATAATTGACTGGTTGACCTAAAAGTCAAACTATGGTCAAACCACAGTCAAAACTTCTGTTTTTTTTGTCAACATCCGCATTATGGAGTATCATTCATCATTTGATCAAGGATTGATCATGATTCATCAAGAAAAGCTCCAAAATCATCAAGAACCTGAGTTTCTAAATTAGGGTTTTTAAGGAAAAAGTCAACTGAACTTTGACCGGTCATAACTTTCACATGGAACATCAGAAATTTCCCATCCAAAGCTCATTTTTAAGGAAATTAGTTCTCTACAACTTTGTCTCTCACATGCCAAGGCTAAAAATGCTTCATTTGAGAGATATGAGCAAAAACATTACAAGTCCTTCTAAAAGATCGCAAAAAGTCATTTTTTTTCTCAAAGCTCATAACTTGAACATGGTAAACTCAATTGAGATGAAACCAAAGGCATCACTTAGAGGACACCTTGAGGTTTCCAAAAAGTCTTAAATCATCCCTATCTAATAAAAATTGAATGAGTTATGGCTCGCGCAAGTTGATCGATTTCAAGGAAAAGGCAAAACTCTAATTGGCAAATTTCCAACTTTTGAGTAATGGGCTTACAATTCCAAGTTGTCCACGTGAATACAAGTCCATAAGAAGCCCATGAGTCAATATTTATTCATATTGTGGTTTTTATTTCAATTATTTTGATCTTTATTTATTTAAAATCATTTTAATCCAAATAAAATCATAATTGAATAAAAGAATATTCATTGAATCATTATTATTTATTCATTCAGATCCAGTCACAATGGACAAGCCAAAAGACTCGTGAAAAAGATTGAAAAAAGATAGAAACCAAAAATAGCAAGTTTTATATTATTTTTCAATCAAATTTTCTCTACTCAAATTGTGGGCCTCCTTGAATCCATCCTTGACCTAAATATAACCCTTATAAATATGTGCAATAGTCTGTGAGCCAGAGGACAAAATGCTGGAGAAGCAACAAGGGTTTCAAGAAACCAAAATTCAAGAAAGAGGTGCAACTTGAGAACTCTTTCTATAGCGAGCCTCCACCAAAACCAAGCGCTGATTCGTGTCATTGAGATCACCAGGAGTTTATCTCAATCCTCAAGCAAGAACCAGCGTGCCCAGAACATCACATATTCAACTTCGCCGGAGGTAAGGTTTTGAAGTTTCGAGTTCATTGATTTGTGCCTTATAAGATGATTTGATGTGCATATTTGTGTTGTTGAGTTTAATCAGGCAGGGTTTAACGTAAAACATGTGAGGTTTAGGGGCTGAATCGATGAACACCATTGTTAGGGCACCAATATTCTTCACTTTCGTTTATATAGATGCAGGCCTTTTCATTCCAAATTAACAGCACCATCGAGTTCGCAGCCACTTGTTTAGTGGATCTGGGCACTTGTTTTTGTTTGTTTCGTGGCTTTTTCGCAGGAAAGGAAAACGTGGCCGTCGGAGAAGAAGGAGGAAACTGCCGTCGACGGCGGTTTGAAACTCCCAGGGACGGTTGAAGCACGCGTGGCGCGACGAGATAGGCCCCCCAAACCTTCAACTTTCTCTCTGCACGCGTGTGATGATATCATTGGATGGTCAACAATCAAAGCCTCTCTCTCCTTTTTTGGTTGGTTGCTCGCAGACAAAAGGGGCCCACTTCAGATAAGTTGTTTGACTTTTCCATTTACCAATATGATTTATATTTATCTTATGCAACGCATATTGATAACGAATGAAATGCGTAGCCCAATTGGTAAACTGAAGGAGTGTGTGTGTCCACTATGTCCTGGGTTCGATCCCCAGTATTGATATTGTTTTTTCTAAAAGCAGTTCCGTGCAGATCTAGTGTGTCACGCAAGTGGATCCCTACCATGCGCCCTTCGCCAACAGCCTTCAGATCACTAGCTCCTCAGATCCAACGCATCCAAAAGATGAGGAGCATACCATGGCCCTCAGCACTCAACCACACCAGATCCGAAGCTAAGTAATTTTTAATCTAATAATTTATTATTTTATTACATAAATCTTTTTTTATTTTCTTTTCCTTTCTATCTTATTTATATTAATAAAACTATCTTTTAGTTAAATATTTTATTCATTAAATAATGACTATTTAATTTATTTAACCGAACTTTCGATTATTATTATTTTTTATATATATTAATTTAGTTACTTTACATGTTTGATCCATGACCTTAAACCCTGATTTTATTTTTGCATGATAATAAATCACTGTTATCAACTGTTGAACCCTAAATAAAGGTTTACGAACAGGGTTCACACTGAAAATATTTCTTTGTGCATTTTTCAGGGTTACCAACAGGGTTTACTCCAACCACGCGCCACGTCAGATATGAAGCTAAGTCCTAATCTTTTATTTTAATATTATTTTATCTTTTTAATTTAATTTAATTTAGTTTAATTATTTTGCCTTTTAATTTCAACTAATTTACTTTTGTCTTCCCGTCAATGAATTCCTCCTACACTTATACCTTTTATTCTTTTGCCAACTCTTTAATGGTCAGGGTCAATGCTTCATGCTCAAGGCAAACCTCTGCCCATCAACTTTCATCAATCGAAGCTAAAGGCATGTCAAGTCGCCAAAGCTACGAATATTGGTAACCTTAAACTCCATCTCTATTATTACTTATGTCAAACCCTATTAAGGGATCCGCTGGTTTCAATATCCCCTTCCCCATATTATTATGTATCTGTTTACTGGCTTGTATTGATTGGCCTTGAAGGCACTTAAATTGTGATATTTTATTACTGCGTGGTTAGTAATATGGGGAGTGACAAGATTAATTAATTGAACGATAGCTCACCTAACTACAAGATAAATGTAATCGAAATTAACCACGTGATTGTTGCACCCACACACCTTTAGGGTAATCCCTCAGGTTGCCTTCTTGTTGCCTTATTTATCGGTTGCCTTGTTGCCTTCAATTATACCTAAAATAGTCAAAGTCCCTCGATCCCGAGGATACCTAAAGCAAAACAAAATGTTGCCCTAAGTTCATTATCATCAATTCTGTCCCTCGATGCTGCCTCGGAAAAACATGATGATTGTCCAATTGCTAAGGTATCCTCGCATGATGCCTAAAAGATTAATGGCTATTATATCCGTCCCTTAGACTACCTGCCCTCTTTATGGCAAGGGACAGTCTTGTGGCGAACGATAAACCTCGATGACCCTTAAAATCCAATTGAAAGACTTCCTGCCCTTTATGGTATGGATAGATCCTTTCACCTTGAAAAGCTAAAAGAACAAATTTTCAAACTTAGGGAAGTTGCTACTAATTGCTTGCTCTAATTCAAATTACTTTTTACACCTTTATTCCAAATTCAAATTCAAACTATTTTCAAATACTTTTCAAAAAGACTACGCTTATTTACAAGCTAAAGTTCTTATCCGAATTTCTATTCGCACACCGCTTTTTCAAACAAATCAAACATTTCAAACAAAAGTGAGCTAAGCAATTAAGAGCCCATGGATAACCATGGATGCAAAGGGTGCCTTACACCTTCCCTTTGTATAACTTACCCCCCGAACTCAAAATCTTTTCAAAAGGTCTTTTTATGTTCTTTTAGCCTTTCCTAATTGGATAAAATAAAAGTCGGTGGCGACTCATGCTTAACCGCGACATTTTCGATTATATAAAAAAGTCAGTTCACCGTATTACAAGATGTCTTACAGAAGACTACCTAGAAAAGGTTCTTGGAAAGGAATATGTCTTAGAGAAGACTGTCTGAAATGGTTTGAAAATAGAAAGGATAAGAAGGTGGGTTTTTAAAAGACTGTCTGAAAAAGGCTCCTAGAAAGGGTAAAAAGTATTTGAACATGTCTTAGAGAAGACTATATGGACAGATTAAGAAATATCCTATAAAGGTTCCTGGAAAGGATGTGAGAGTGGTATTGACCCCATCTGATACTGAGTGATCTTTGCAACGTGCCCCCAGGTAATGGACTTGCCCCATGGGCTATTCAGCGTTTTTTTGAGAGATTCTATGGATCTTGATTAGATTTTCCCCATGTAAATGGTATAATGACGAGTTATGCCATGTGTACACATTAGCCATCCCAGTCATGCGTAAGGGGTGTTTCTTCTTTTGACGAGTTTTTAAATCTACTTCGTCAGTCAGTAGGATTTTTAGCCATTAGCCATGCCCCATGCAAGTTCTCCCTGATGTTTAAACATCTGAATCCACATAGACAAGTGTACTTTGTAATGAAATTCATAAGATGCGAATGCATATGTCTGTCTTGAAAGTTTAAAAACATTTTTTTGAGTAAAACGAAGTTTTTTTTTGTAAGAAAGTGATATCAACTCAAAAGTCATAGTAGACCTTAAGGAGTCGGGATACCTTTGGTAACAGCATGCTTTCGAACTAACCATGCTTCAGTTAGGACTTTTAAGGGTTGTAATGTGGCCTGGTTCACGATTTAAAGAAACAAAAGATAGAGGCTCAAAGTTTATTTGTACCCATCCCAATCTTCGTGATGTTCTCCAGTCCTATGCTCAGTTAGCTATGCATTTAGTCTCCAAAAGAATTAGGGAATTATGACATTGACATGATGGTTCAAAAACCAAAGGTTTATCTGCAAAGGCAGTCATTCTCCTTTTTTGTAATATCTTCCTTTTGTCGAGGGTACATAGTGACCTCTTTTCGACTTTGTTATCCCTAACTTTTGCCTGAACTGCTCATTTTAAAACTACAGTCAGCGGGATGCCCCAATTTTGCCTAAGTCTCCTTAATAGGTTTTGACTCAGCAGGCTTTTGCATTGCTTTCTCTCCCTTCTTTTTTTTCTTTGCGGATATTGACTGCCAGGCTTAATCATGACGGAGAACCATCGGTGGTTATGTTCAAGGGAACAGTTTGGAATAATTAAGTTAACTGAGCAGCTACCCTACCCCAGGTTATATATTAAGGGTTTTATTTTGTATGAAGGAAAACTCCTACTTCTTTGGGCTCAAAGGGGTTGACGAGGGATTAACATCCTTATATCTCCATTATTTTAGGGATTGAACAAATGCCTGTACATCGTCAACACGGTCTGTTCGAAAGCATAGTGTATGAAATTATGGTATCGTTTTCGTCATTCTCCCTCAAAAGGTGTACGACTTTGATCGAGAGTTGAATATCACAAAGAAAAAAACCAAGTAAAAACACAGTTTTAAATATAGTGAGAACACTAGGAATGAATCAAGACAAACGTAAGCAATGCATTAATGATTGTTGTAAAGTACATAGCATATGTCGTAAGACTAATGTTTAAACAAACGGAAAGGAATTGCGAATGAAAACAAAACTAATGATCTAAGAAATCCTCTTTCTAGCCACTTATGGCTTTAGATTTTCTAGGATCTTCGAACTCAATGAGCCCTTCTTCAATCAAATCTTGGATCTTGTGCTTCAACGACCCACAATCCTCTGTATCATGACCAGGACTATCTGAATGATAAGCGCACCAGGGATAATGCTTGTACCCAGGAGCGGGGTTAGCTGGAGCTGAGTATGGAGGCAACAGAGTTACCAGGTTCTGGTTGAGCAGACGTTGCAAAGCTTGAGACAATGGCATGTACAACGGAGTGAATGATCGTTTTGGCTTGGACCTCCAGGTGCGTTGGCCACCCTGTTGCTTTTGCTAATCCATTGATCTCTTCTGCTGAAATCTTGTTGGATAATATGGTCGGGATGTTAGGTTATCCTTCCCAATGGTCCCTCGTTCTGGAGATAGAAGAGGAATCTTCTCTTAATGTCATGAAAATGATGTGTATACCATGCATGATATGTATGATATCCTTTTTTCTTTCTTTTTTTTTTTTGAATAAAATATGATGCAAGAATGCCCCTGATGTATGATGAATGGAAAAAGAAATAATAATAAAAAAAAATGATCAACACATATATATACATATAGCACATAATCACATAAGTTCATAGGTTCGACGTAGCGGCTCTCGGGAGCCAACCTTTTTATAGGGGGGTTCTAGAAGGTCTCATGGGGTTGTTCGTAGCCTCCGAGACTTTTTGTCTCTTCGGATTTTAGAACAACTCATTTTATCCATGAGGTTCGAATTTTTGGGGTAGGTTCTCGGAGAGATCAGCCAAGTATCCAGTCCTGCCCTCAACAAAGTCAAGCCTTGTTTTGGACATTTCCGGATACTCAACCCACTCCGAGTGGAGTTATCAATGAGACTCGTAGGCGATTCATACTCCCCTATTGATCTCAAAGTTAACTCCCACACTTAGGGTTTAACACAACATAGAAAATACCAGCAATGCATATAATATATAATCAAACATTTTAAGGCAGGCAAATGAACATTCCAGGAAAACAAAAACAAATAAAAATAAACAAATGATTTAAAAAATAATTTAATATTTATTAAAAGATGAACCTCCCTCAAACCCTAAGAATGGCAAGTTTGCCAAACCCTAAAAAAAACTTGCCAAACCTAAACCCTGCCAAAACCTATAGGAGCATAGTATTCACCATTATAGTTATCCCCAGCAGAGTCGCCAGCTGTAGCAACCTGCCCTAAAAATTATAACTTAGAGAGCCGCCACCTATTCTGAAGGGAGAATAGGAAACCTATGCAATTAAGAGATTCAGAATAAGATACTATATTCGGGTTAAGGGAAGGTGTTAGGCACCCAAAACCCTTTCCTAAAGGTTAACATTGCAAAGATGAAGGTTTGTGGCAAAAGATAAAGAAAGATGACAGACAGTAAATAGAGTTAAAGGCTAATTATTTGAACATGATTAGAGTTTGGAAGAGGGGGACTCGCCTTGTTGCCAAGTGCCTACGTACCTCCTTATGGAGGATCAGAGTCTACGTAGTTCGGGGAAGGGTTGTACGCCCTTAGAGTTTGAATTGAAGGTGTTTGAAATTGTTTGTGCTTTGAAAAGCGTTTTTGAATTGTCTAATTGATAAGGATGAAGATCCATAGTCTAATATTGTGGTTTTGAAAGGTTTGAGAAGTGTTTTAGGATGTGGGCGTACAACCCTGATTTTAGTATGCACTATTAACCGCGATAATCGATTGGTTCAATTACCATAGTTAACAGATTAGTAGTTGTATCATTATCAATTTTAATCAATTGATTTGATTATCACTAATAACGAATTAGGATATTTTTTAATAATTTTTAATAATTAATTTGTATCGTTACCCCTCGTAATCGATTGATTTGATTACGAATAATAAAGAATTTTTATGGAGGGGAAATGCTAATCATCGTAACCAATAGATTTGGTTAAAACCATTTAGCAAAATAAGTTTATTTGAATTATATTTGATTAGAATTAAATAATTGATTATTACCCATTGCGACTGATTAATTCGGTCGAAACGAATAATAAATAAAATCCTAATATTAATTATATTATTAATTTTTTTTATGCCTTTTTGGACTTTTAAACTCCAAAAATTAGACTAAGATAAAAACTATGAGGACACAAAATAACAATTAATCTAAATGACATTGTCTAACTATCCTAAAGATGAAACTATCAAATGCCAATCTAGAACAAAGATAATACATATAGTCCATAGTCCATGCTTTCTTTATATATATTTTTATAATAATAATAGTTAACAGGCATTAAAGTAATTTAATTAAGAATCACATGACACAAAAACGTGATGATACAACCTGGATGCAAGAATTCCTCCCTGGAAAAGAAAGCTAGCGACGGCTCCCTAGTTGACTTGGTCCACCGACCAATTGAAAGCCGCCACGTGGCGGAGATTTAATGTACCAAAAATATAAAAAACCTGCACACAAATTAAATGCCACACATAATAGGATGAGAGAGATTGTTTCTCTCATATTCACTGTTTTTTTCTTTCCACAGAACAAACCCTTCTCTTTCAGTCCTCAATTTTTTTCTTCCTTCACATATCTATTTTTCTTTTAATCACAAATCAAAATAAAGTGAAATTTCAATCCAATTCTACAAAGCCATATAGTAGTTAATCATCAAAATAAATATGCAAATGAGATGAAGAAAAAAAGGATGAAGAATTAACGGATCTGGAAGTTTCGAGGGCGGTGGTCGAAGGCTTTTCGGCGCGATGATGTCTGTTCGTCGGGATTTGTCTGTGGCGGAGGGTTGTACGGCTGGTGCTTCACGAAGCCGTCGTAGATGTGTTAATTTTCGATTGGATCTCTCACGGTGGCTGCGTCAGTGTTCCAATCGGTGAGCCGCCGCTTGGTCGAATCTTCGCGGTGTTGTTGGGAGGCGTATCCGTGGTGAATCTGGAGTTGTGTGGTGTCGTGGCTGCTGGCTCGTGAAGGTGTTGATGTCAGTGTGGTTCTGTTTTTCACGTTCCTCCTCTGCTTCTGTTCTTTTTTCATGAGAAAAGAAAATAAAACTTTGTACAAATGTTATCATTGTATTTTTAGGACCCGTTTACAAGCCATAACCTTTGAATCATGTTGGTGTTGTGTAATGCAGGAATGAAGGTTTGGGTGATAAGTTTGAGAATGGTTAGAAATTGTTGGATAGCAATGGTCGGTGGTGCCAAATTTTTACGTGAAAAATAAGGGTTTGTTAGAGAATGATAAAAATTTTGGTGTGGAAAATATGTACGTGATGGGAGTGAATAGGGTTAGAAATTGTTAGTTACAACAAAACATGAAAGGAGGATTAGTAGGGTTAAAAAAATTGGTCCCCCTCAATGTGTACAAAATAATCCTATTTATATTAGTGCATTAGGTTAAATTAAAAATGGAAAAAATAATTTAACATTAAGACTATTAACATAATTAAATTATTTGTTTTGATTTTATCTAAAAATAGAGAGAATCAAATCAAATAAGTTTTAATGCTAATTGACTTGGACCAAAAGCTAAAAAACTATTATTTTAATTTTCTTGATTTTTTGTGACTATAAAAGCAATAAAAATGGAGAAAAGTGAAAAATAAATATTTTTTTAAATGCCTAATTAAATAATACGAAAATTAAAAATTAAAAGATTAAAAAAATTATTTTTTGTGATTTTTAAATATAAAATGAAAATAAAATTGCAACTAAAATTAAAAACAAATTAAGGGAGAAAAGTTAGAAGTGGGATTTGAACCTGGGACCCTGTACTTGCAAACCTTACGTTCTTACCAAACGCGCCACGTCATCTAATCGAAATAAATGACATTTCTGATTGTATGAAGGCAAATTTTGGGGTATGACAGTATGAAGAGAAGGAAATCCAAGAACAGGATGTAGTCCCAAAAATCAGTATTTTGGGGAAAATGGTGATAGAAAAACCCATCCATAGAGGCCATATGCAGTCAGCTCTATCTAACATTTGGTGTAATACTAAGAAATTCTTTAAAGAAGTCGATACATCCATATTCAATATCACCATGGGTAGAATTGAAGATAATTAGTGCATTTTTAAGGGAAACACATGGCTTTTCAGAAATTCCTGGTTAATTCTCCAAGAATGGGATGACCGAACATCTATTTGTAACCAGGATTTCAAAATCCCCAATGTGGGTTCAGATATGGGGGTTGCCTATCAATGGTAAAATGGTCCATATGAGTCTCAAATTGGGAGCAAAACTTAGAAAAGTGATGGAAGCTGGTATATTTGATATGCTGGGCATAACAACAATTGTTAAGGTCAGAGTTAATATGAGTAAAAAATTGCCTATTATGACTAATATATATATATATATATATAGGAAGTAAAAAATATGGTAAATTGGATTGATTTTCGCTATGAAAAATTGCTTTTGTTTTATTTCTATTATGGGTACATGGGGGCATATTGAGGAACACTTAGGGGTGGCAAACGGGCATGCCCGCCCCGTTTAGGCCCGCCCCGCAAAAGCCTGCAAAGAAACGGGGCGGGCGGGCTTTTTTAAGAGTGTGGGTCTAAAACCTTGCCCCGCCCCGCAAAAAAGTGAGGGCGGGGCGGGAAAAGCCCGCGGGCATTCGGCTTTTTAAGCCTAAAAATAGTAAAATTCTATGAAAAAACAAATGCCCGCAAAAGCCCACAAAAAAATGGGGCGGGCGGGGCGGGCACATTAAAGAGAGTGGGCCTAAAACCTTGCTCCGCCCCGCGAAATAGTGCGGGTTAAACAGGCTTTCCCCGCGGGCCAGGCCCGTTTTGCCACCCCTAGGAACACTGCATGAAAGAGGTGGCTCTTAGTCATGGGATCACAAAAATTAATCCTTTGGGATCATGGATGAAAGCAAATAAAACATGCAGATGCCATAAACCTCATGTAGAAAAAAGATTCAGCATTAATCCTTTCAATAAGCCTAGTGTGAGTTTACACATTTCAATCCCTAAGGCCATGATGGAAACAAAATGGCACTTTTATCCATGGGTGAAGAAAAAGAAACTATTGAAGGTGGGACTATGACACCCCTCATTCAGAATAAGAAAAGAAGAATCCTTGAATTAGAAGACAACTGTAACGATCTACCAAGCTCACTAGAAATGAATATGGCTAGCCTTGTGAACCAGGCAGCCGGTGAAGGATGAAGCTATTTTCCTAGAATTACAGGGGGTTGGGAAACCCCCAAATCATCAGAGTACTTAAGCATAGATAAGAACTTACTTTCCTAATCTTTTATTTTTATCTAAAACTAAGAAGTGTAATTCTGATAAGAGGTACAGTTGCTTAATGAATATTGGCCTCTTAAACAATATTCATAGTGTCATTTGTACTAATAATGGTCTAGGTAAGGCTGGTGGTCTCACTTTGCTATGGAGCAAAGATGTAAATTTATCCACTCTCAATTCTTATAATAACATCATTGGTTTCTATATTATTGTTGCACCACAAAATTTGCCCTCTCATTTTTAATCCAGATTGAGTTTGATTCATACTCATTTTCATATTTTAATAGGTCATGACCAATACATTCATACATATCATTGGACATCTAAAAAACAAAAAGATAAAGATCTTATGATTGGGGTTCTCCACACTCAAAGAGAATATTGCTACCTTCAAGTTGAGTCAAAGACTGACCTCCCATCATTATGAGTGTATCCTTAAGCCTTGAGGTCTTCCTTCAATTCAAATATATTTCAAAGTTATCAGAAGATTAGGGTTTCAGGATTGATCACAAGCCCTTAAGTCATTTGGCTCAAGATTAGAGTTTTGGTCAAAGGAACCTATGGTTGACTTTTTGGGTAAAACACGATTCTATTGTTTAATAGGGGATTCAAGGTGTCCATGGGTACATCATTGAGATTTGTGAAGCATCCCAATTAATTCCAAAAGATAGGAGGAGTTGAATTAATCCAATTGGAAAAAACTCAACTGGTACTCAAAGTCAAAGGTTGACTTTTAAGGTTTTTGGTCAACTTTGGACATTTCAAGTCATTTTCCATCATAACATGAGATTTGATTGATATTAATCATGAGATTCCCAAAAGTAGCTAAATTAGGGTTTCATGAAATTTTCTAAGTACAATGTTTTCACGTTCAAGTAGTTGACTTGCAGGAGTTGTATCTCTCTCATCCAAATTATGAAACAAGAGAAGTAAGAGGAATTAATAAAGTAATCAAAACGTGTTTTATTGAATTACATGGCCTTAACATCATCAAACGTACATGAGTTCAAAAAACAACTACATGAGTCAATCCTCCTTATCACTAACTATCACTCCCCCTACATCTACATTCTTCAGGTTCAACTTACGTTGAGGAATTCTTCAACCCGAGCATTACACCTACTCCTGGTCAACGACATTCTTGAAAGTGTTATACACAACTTCAACACCCTCATCAACAGCCTCTATAAGCTCCTCATTTTTTGCCACTAGGGATTTCTCCCTGGTTTTCCCCTCCTCGGAGCAAGCTTCATTCTCCTTCTTTAATGTTTCTTCAGCCTCGGTGACTTCAAAGGACAATTTCGTATGGGAAACCTTAAATTCTCCAAGGACTTTTTATTTCTCTATCAGATACGCCTTCAGGGTAGTCACCTCGAAAGTCAAGTCAATAGGGGAGCCATGGGTCTTTGTTTTCTTTTAAAGAGACAACGTGTCCAATTTATTTTGAAGCTCAGATAACTTCTCATGGAGCTAAGCCCGTTCATAAGCAAAAACATCATTTTTCCTTTCCAAGTGTTTGTCTCCTTTGATGGGTTCTCGGGAAACACTATATCCCCACGCCTTGATATCATCAAGGACATCAAGAAGACCCCTAAATACATGTGAAATATCGTCTCGACTATCACATATACCTTAGTAGTATTAGAGAACTTCTACACATAAGCATAATCCTGTTCGACAAGGCAGGTCTACGCCTCTTTAGTAGTCAGAGGCATCCCAGAAGAGAGGAATCCTAGAAGGCTGGAAAGAATATGAGCAGTTTCATCATCAATCAAGAGAAACTTCATCAGGCAAGCCTAAACGATTTAGATTTCTTGGGCGGTTCCCATCTTGGATCTGGTTTTTGATCTAATCCCTCTTGTTGTTCTCCATAACAGCAGAAGAATATTGACAATTCTATTTCTTACCCCGCCTTTCGAAAGACAGACACCTTGGACCAATACATCATCTTGTTTAGTTTGGGTCGGCTGAGCTTGTACTTTGGGGATGTTTTGCAGTCACCTCCACTAGAGAAAAAGTGGGAGTGAGAGAAGGTTTGCCTGTCATGATAGTTTTCCTCCTCCTAAAGAGACTCTTAATGATCACCATATTATTTGAAAAACAACAACAAGGAATTAAAGGAACAATATGAACAAATATACAAATAAATTTTCTCTCCTTACCAGAGAGCTCTTTCCTCTCTTGAGGAGTGGCCGCATCCACAACCTCCTAAGTATTAATTAACCCCATCCTCTGCACGGCAGGCCCTATGTCCAAAAGGTCGGTTCTTCCTTTATAGCCCAACCATACCTCGAAGATTGTTAAATTCTCTTTTAATGACTATTCTTTCGGATTTAGAGAGTTGAAGGGGATTGTATATGTGCTCGATTCCCAATCGAAGTTGTTGTTGAACCAACATTTTTAGATCCTATCCTTACACCTTACCAGATCCAAATCAGGGGATCTAGTTAGGGAAGATTCTCCCTCATGGATCTTGCATAATACAGAGTGGGCCTCTGGAGTATGGGAGTCACTAATAAGTAACAATCATTGAAGTGCTTATAACTTTCAAGGTAAAAAGTAAATAATTTAACTGGTTGATATCCTTGACACAATAAGATCAACCACTGTCCTCCCTAACTGTCTACGGAGGAATCCATCACTATGAAGATATTAAAGAAAAGGCTCAGAGACAGTTCTTGATTTAGGTATTCAAACCAATACTAGAACATTTTGACAAAAGCTCAGGCTAGCAGGTGCATTTGAGAGGGGGCTATTCTAAAATGCCTTAGCACCTCTTCCTCAAACTCATTGAAGAGTAGCCAAAATTTTAACCTAAAGAATATGCATTCATAAAAATGGATGGAAAACCCATTGAAAAAACTGCAAATCCTATTTCTAGAATAAAAATGGAAAATCGATTAGTTAGCAGTCATACCCACATTCATGCAAGCATACTCCACACTAGCTAGGCTATCAAAGAAGGACACCTTCCCTAACAATTTAGGATCCACTAAGCGGTACTGCTCAGGATCAATCGCCTTTACAAGATCTCCACGCTTTCGTCTAGCCATGTCTGTCTAAGTGTCATGAAAAAGGTAATGTTAGTCATGAACTTGAGAATGTCTTCGAATATTGATGTGATCCCTAATATCTATATTACTATGGGTCATAGTTGTGCTCATACCTAATGATTGTAATGAAACAATGAATTCTCCACTCATAAAATGAAACTATGGCAGAATCCAAATATGTAACAAGCTAAATGGAATGAGAATGGACAATATCTACACTCTTTATAACAGGGCTAGCATAGTCCATTCATCTGCCCTCTCAGAAGACTTAACAATACCCTTATCATAAGATGTACTAGAGGGTTCATCACAATTTTCTACATAGTCCTCACCAAACTCAGAATTATCGCTAAGCACAATAAGGTTTGGGTTAGGTTGGGTCACTAATAAGTAACAATCATTGAAGTGCTTCTAACTTTCAACATTTGGCATAAAAAGGTGTTCTATTTTGGTGGATGATGAAGAAACACCCATATCAAGGATGTTTAACATACTTGCAGGTACATTTTCGACGTTGGCCATGATAAAGACAAAAAATGGAAATAGTAAAATGTAAGAAAATGGGCTAGGAATGGATCATGAAGAAGAAGAGAATCAAAGAAGCAGTTATAAGCATGATAAACATGGAGACAATGGTAAATCAGTAAATGCATAATCCTAACGGAGAGGAAAGATGACGAAACTACGTGTCACTAGAGCTTAAGGACAAATGTCAGGGTTTGCAAAGAAAAAAGGAAAACCTTTGTGTCATACCCCAATTTTTGACCTAAAATCTCGCGTTCCATCCGCATCATTTGCATAGCAAGGGTTCACCTTTTGTTTTGAACGTTTCACCGATTCTCGAGTCAGATTTCAAAGATCTCCTTCAACGTTGAACACTTTGTGACGTTTCTTTTTGCACACTATCATAAATGATGTTTGTCTACAAGTTATCTTCAAAGATCGAAAGTTAATTATACTTAAAAGATAATAGAAGTTATTGAATTATTATAGGTCAGGTCTCTTGACTTAAATTGTTCTTAAATTCTAATTTCAATTCGTGCCATAGTCGTTCTTTCAAAGACGGTGATTCATATGATGAGAACTGTCCATAGAAGAAGTCTTTGGTTTAAAGAATCATTGATGGGTTTTACTGTGCCTCTTAGTTTCTCGGTTCATTTCTTCTTCATTGAGCGTCATATGCAAGAATTGGGAATTCTTAATCATGATGTATTTTGATTAATTGAGTTACAAGTTTGGGTCATGGTACAAAGATGATGTTTGGGGTGTGTATTATGATCAAGGCATTGTTATTAATTATTTGCTCACTATGCAAGTTTGGTTTAAAAAGAACTTGAATTGAAAATTTAGACTTCTTTGAGAAGGCAAGATTGTCATTATTATTTACAGGTTATACTTCTCGGTGATTAATCTTTGTTCTTACACAAGATTTCATTCAAATCTTATTTCAAGGCCATATTTGTATTACATTCAATTAAAATTTGTACATCACAATTCAAGTTTTATTTGTGTGCAATATTCAAGATAGAGATTCATTTGCAAAAATTCATTACAAGTTTCAAAGTTTACAAAGTTCTTTACATAAAAAGTTACACAAAGTTAAATTCTCTTTTTGTCTTCAATCCTCTTCTTTTAAATGTCTCCAATCTTCAAACTTCGCTCAAACTTCATTCAAATTTCTTCTTGCTCTACCATCAATGCCCAATGCCGTTGCACATGAAACAAGAGAAAGAGATGGTTAGAATGCGTGATTCAAAGTATGTGAACATATAAGACATTTTCAAGAAGAGTTTACGAGTTCATCATTAGGGTTGTGTAAGGAATCAGAATCGTTTCAAAGGAGATTTGCTTTTCAATCATGCTCATAAGCAATAACAAAGCCTCATACATCATTCAAAGATCAATCATAGGCCAAAGTTCATTTTCTACTACAAATCACAAAAAATTTCGGTTCACAGTAGAAGACAAAACAGAAGTTACTGCAGTAAATCAGCATTTTTCACACAAGGGTAAGAGCATGAACTTCAAAAGATGACAAATAACAGAAAAGTGAAAGCTTGCAAGGAATTGGAAAAAACCAAAACTGTTACATAAAAGTTCACTGCAAACTTCCCACATATAATTCCAGACCAAATTTGAATTCTATCCAACCCTAGAATTGCTCCAAACCTATGCACTATATAACAGAGCAGAGAGAATAAAAGAGAGTGGGGGAGGCTGCAAGAAACCCGACGGCAGAGCCACATAAAAAACCCTAGCCGCAAAAGCTAACCAAAACATTTTGTTCATCATTTCTCAATCATAATACACAGCCGCAAGAACAAAACTGAAAACCATAGTTCATCAATCACCAAAATCATTTGTCAAACACAGCCAGACATGAATTCATTGAAACCCAAAACAAAATCATCATCATTTTCCTAAACTCATAACCCTTCAGAATGTAGAAGAAGAAGAGAGATTAAAGAACGATAACAAAACTCTGCAGAAATTGCAAGCTTCCTCTACCTTTTTGAAGCTCTCTAAACTTACCCAAAACCTCTTCTCAAAGCCTCTTCCGGCGACCTCCATGTAAACACCCACAACATCACAAACAACTCCATTAACCACGCTTCATTAACCTCCACTCTCTCCAAGGCCGAATCCAACTCACCTCTAACCATCCAAAACCGTGACCTCCCTCACCAAACTTCATACTTTCAACAACCACAAAACCACAAACACACGGTTCGACACAATAACAACAACAACAAGCCACACACACGGAACATACAAACCGCACAGAAGAAGAGTCCAAAACATATTCAAGGAACCCAGATCTCACGGTCTGTATTGAGCTCGATTTCAAAGATCGTGAACAGAAGCTTCAAACGCGATAACGGTTCATCGTCAACATCTTCCGCGGACTCAATGTCACCATCACTTTCCCGAATGCACCGTGATACCATCGTTCAGAGTTGAGTCAAGGCATCATCATCTTCGACGCCATAACTAATTTCTCTGTTGGTAAATCTTTCAAATCTTGCTCTGCATTATCGATTCATGTATTGGTCTGTTTGCATAAGTTGTTTTGAATGTTAGATTAAATCCTGGATTTTCCATGAACGCTTGATTTATAATCTGTTTGCATTTTGAATCGTATGAGAGTGAAAAATGGGTTTGGATCGTGAAAGGGTTTCATTTTTTTTGTTGTTATTGATTGAAAACGTGAAACAGAATGTGAGAGGAAAGAAGACCAAGTTTGGTCAGAGAGGAGGCGGTATCCTCATAGTACTATTAGGGTTTTGCTGTTTGCTATTGGGCTTGGGTAGATAAGCCCAATTCGCGTGTCACTTGCCTGCACCCTACACCGATTCATGCACTCCCCTCTGTTTGGATTTTGTTTGTTTTCTTGGGCTTTTCTATGATGGGCCAGCATCCAATATTCCATTCACCCCATATTTTGCTTTGATTTTAACCTATATGTCTAGTATATTTTATTTGTTTTAATTTTAATTATTAATTCTTGTTTGTTTTAATTATAAAAATACAAAAACATGTTTTAGATTATATTTTACTTTTATATGTAAAAATCTCAAAAAAAAATTAGATTAATCTCTCAAACCTAAAATCAATAATTCTTGGTCCAACGCCAAGTCGTTACAAACTTCTCGATTCAACGTCGAGTTTCTTCTTTACAAAAATTCTTTAAACCATACCAAAAGATCGAGTGACAAGAAGTGTACACCTCTTGAATACCTCGATTCTTTTGGATTAACACTTTTTAACATTTCATTAATCACACAAAGTGATCAAGTGACAAGGGGTGCACACCTCTTGAATACCTTGATCCTTTGAATTAAAACACATTAATAAAATCAAGAGATTAAGTGACAAGGGGTGAACACCTCTTGAATACCTTGATCTTTTGAATCTTTCATTAATCAAACCGAAAGATCCTGTGACAAGGGGTGAACACCTCTTGAATACCTTAATCTTTTGAATCAAAACTCTTTAATTAAACCAAGAGGTTAAGTGACAAGGGGTGGACACCTCTTGAATACCTTGATCTTTTGAATTAAAACCTATTAATTAATTTGGACAACAAGTGACAATGGGGCTCGCTCCTGTTCAATACCTTGGGTAAAGACGCGCTAGGTGCACACCTATGCTCAATCCTTTGCTAAACGTCCGCAAAAGCATTCTTTAAAACACAATCTCAATTTCATTCAACCTTTTTGCCTCATGGCCTTTTCATATTAAAATTCTTTTCATAAACGAGAGACTTAATCAATTTTCAATACGAACATACTTCCACATGTGAAGATCGAATATCTTCCACTCGAATGCGATGATGGCCAAAATCTTGTCTTATCTTGATTTAGTCATCCATTCTTGTAGTGATCTCATATCCATGTGCGCGTAGTATTTCCATTTGAAAGCGATCGAGTACCTCTCGCTAAAATCATCCAACAAACTTTTCGTGGTTCTTAGTTCGAACTACGATTGCTCTGACTTTCCCATTGCACGAGGGAATACGTAGGCACAAGATACAAATGTCTTGGCGAGCATAATAATAAAAAATCTTTCCTTTCTCTTTCACAATAATAAAAAATAAAAACCTCGTTTCTTTTATTGATTAATAAATTAAAGAACGCAAACATTACGCAAACACTCATTCATAAAACTAACTAAATGGGTCCCATCGAGTACGATGGAGGTGAGGGGTGCTAATACCTTCCCCTTGCCTAACCGACTCCCGAACCCTAATTTGGTTGCAATGACCGTCTTATCCATTTGTTTTATTCATGGGTTTTATTCGATATTTTCCCTTTCCTTTTTGGAACAAATAAAGATCGGTGGCGACTCTGTTCTTTTTCGAGTGTGTAGACACCTCGAGTAATTTTTAGCGCTACAGAATTGGCGACTCTGCTGGGGACTGTTAGAAATCTTAAGAGAGTCAACCCTAGTTTAGTTTGTTTTATGTTTAAGTGTTTGCCTTTGTTTGTTTATTCCTATGTTCTTTATGCTTATTCTTTTGCTCTTGTGTTATTTATGTTATTTATGTTTCTTTACTCTTGGTTTATTACTTGTATTTATATTGCCATATATATTCATCTGTGGGAATGGGAATGATATCTGAGTGAAGCTCTCAACCCAAGCTTTTGAAAAACAAGAGAAAAACATAAGTTAGGAGGTGGTTGTGTAGTGCTAGTCCCCAAGGTGAACACCTTGAATGGCTAATACGAAAACCCCACTTGGAGGAGGCCCATTCATGAGATTTGTCATAAGACGGTTCGCCTGTCGCATGGCGAAAATCTGATTTGGCCGTTAACTCCAAGGACCTTTAGAACCCGTTTCATCTATAGAGGTTATGTATTGATCCCCAAGGTGCACTCCTTGTATGATTGGTACAATAACCTCGCCTAGAGGATGCATATTCATGAATTTGTCATAAGATGGCTCGCCTGTCGCATGGCGATATTCTGACTATGCTTGGATGCCTCTGGGAACCACTATATCAAAAACCTTTAGAACTAACCCAGTGAGGGGAATTGTTGGGTAGGTGTTAATCTGGCCATCTTATAACCTTAAACCTATCATATGAGAATTGTTACTTGTGAGTTGTGCCTAAGCATAGCATTGCATTACATTTTTTGCATGCATCAACGTGCATCTCATCAGAGACTCATTTCATCTCTCTTGTTTGAGAAATCAAATTTATTACCCGGCACACGCTCAGAAATTGAAGCATATGTCAAGAGATTAGGGAACTTCATCAAAGTCAGAAATTATTGAGAAAGAAGTTAGTCAGCTGAAAAGTTAGATGAGCTTGGCCAAGGAAATCCTGCAGGCTTTATTAAAGAAGGAGGGTTACCCTACACCGATCACTACAACAGCAGTAGATACTCACGTATCTCTTTGTGATCGTACTCCAGTCCAAGGGCAATATTATCCATTGAGCACTCAAGTATCGATGTGCGGCCCATCTCCCAAGGATCTTCCTTAACTTTTGTTCTCAAAGCTTCTTGATAAACAATCCACACCTGTCCCTCGACAAGGTAAAAAATGCCAGCTGCAAGATAAGAATTAGAACAAATCTTCAAGGAATCAGTAGAAAGAGGATCCCGCATTGATCCAATTCCAATGACATATGTTTAGTTGTGGCCTTATCTAATTAAGAGGAAAGCGGCAGCTCCCATGCCTACTCAACCTGCAAAGTTTCCGTTTTCCAAAAAGTACAATCCAAATTCCAAGTGTGACTTTCACTATGGGATATCATCGAATATTACAATGTTCTTAAGGAGAAGGTTCAAGATCTGATCGACAAAAAGATACTCTCTTTCAAGAATATCAGTCCTAATATGGTCACCAATCCTATGCCATGATCAGTGCTGAGACACTAAGAACATTCCTAAAGCCAATGGATCAAAGCAGATCATTGAGCCACTTTTTATCACTTGCATTTCGTTTTTCACTTGTTTGCTAAGTGTTTATTTGCTTTTGAACATTGTTAACTTTAATGGTAATATTAATGAAATGAGCATACAAGTTTTGAATCGGTCCATTCGTATTCACTCTTTCTTCCTTTTATTTTATTTTGTTTCCTAAAAAAAAAAAAAGAAAAAATTATGTTTATGTTTCTCATATTTCCTTTTCTCTATCTTACTTTTGTTTAAGCAAGTATTGGAGGATGATGATAAACGAAATACCCAATTTGCATCAGTGTGCTTTCAAATAAAACTTTGTTAATGATGTACAGGCATTCTTTCAAATCCCCAAACACTGGAGATATAAGGATGATAATCCCTCGTTAACCCCTTTGAGCCTTAGAAGTAGGTGTTTTCTTTCTGCACGCAATCGAAACCCTTAATCAAAACCTGGGGCAGGGTAGTTATTCAGTTACAATGACTAATTAATTTGATCTCCAAGAGAATCATTCATTTCTAAAAGAACCATCCCAAAAAAGGTTCAACTGTGTCCTCTCTTCGTACACAATGTCGAAGAATAGTGATAACCCAAAGCTTACAATGGTTGTACTCTCTTGAACCATCAACATGGCAGTCACCATCTACAAATTCTCAAATCAAATGGACAAACGTCACACAAGTTGTTCCAAAAAAGAGAATTAGAAAAATAGAAAGGCCCGCTAAGTCAAAACCTAAAAAGGAGACTTAGGCAAAAATTAGGGCATCCCGCTGGATTGAAATGTCATAAAAGATCATTGTCAAAAGAAAAGCAAGAATAAGCTTGTGTGACTTCCAAAGAAGAATAGGTGACTCCCATCTTAGAATCTATTGGTTCTCAAGCATCATTCGTAACTCCTCTTGGAAGTTGAATACATGTGTCAGTTAACTGAACTTAGGACTGAAGTACATCACGAAGAATGGGTGGGTTTAAATCAAATTTTGAGCCTATATCCTTTATTTCTTAAACCGTGAACCTGGCCACGTTACAACCCTAAAAAGACCTAATTGAAGCAAGATTTATTTTGAAAGCATACTATTGCAAGGTTGCGTTAACTTGACTCCTAATTTGTTTGCTAATCATTTGTGTTAACATCATGCTATCACATTATCTTTCACAAATCCTACTCAAATTCACAAATTGAATTTCAAAATAAAAATTTCCTCATAAGGACTCACCTTTTGTTATACCTTTAACCATTCCAATAAATGATTTGTTTTCAAAATTTTGCATATACGTTGCATTAAAATTACCATTTTGAATTAATTGTTTTATTTGCAAGTCAGCACTTAGCACTAAAGGAATCGCACTTGAGTGAAATTAGTTATTGGCAAGTGATTCAATTAGGGGAATATTCTTCCCAAGAACAGTCAACTTGGGGCAATTTATTTCAAAATCCAGTTGATCTGGGGCAGTTACCTCGAGACAAGGTCTCTCAAAGGCTCACACTGGGGCATGTTACATTACTGAAATAGTGTAGCCAGTTACTTAAAGGGTTCATCATTTAGGGGCAATCTCCTTCCGAGTGCCAGGCATAGGGGCATAAAATCTCATATCCTCATTTACAACAGTGCATAAGATTCTTCAATGATTTGTAAATCATGATTTGTTTGATTGATGGTGATTCTCCTCCGGCCGGTTTATTTGTTGCAATATTGAGAGTGTTTGAAACCTTGAGAGTTTTGGGGTTTTTTCCAGTTGATCATTGATTTTCCCAATAGATTTCGCTTTGGGTTACCCCAGTAGGCGTGGTTCTGCTGCTAGCAAGTTTCTCCGACAAGTGTGGTATCCCTCTAAGGTTTATTTCCCCAATGGATGTAATTCCCATCGGATTTCTCTCATCTCCAGCATAAGTTTATTTCATCTCCAGTAGAAGTCTCCATCTATTCGAGATTAGTCGAGTATCCCGTTACACTATGATGCGTTGAAGATCCCCAATTTATCTGTTTTGTCAGCATATGCATGGCATTCATACATTCATACTTATATCATTCATGCACATTTGCATCTCCTAATAATCCTAAATCTATTTTGGTTGTGTTTATCACCAAGTAGTGTATTCTCTCTCTCCAATAGAGTGTCAGCCCTAAGCAGAAAAGTGTGTATCCTTTCTAAATTCCCCACTGAGTTTATCCCTCGTGGGAGTATTTGCTTTAGCTTGCCTTTCCATTTTGGATAGGATAAATCCTTACATGAGCTTATTCCTTGTGAGGAAGAGTCCTTGTTGACCGTTTCTCTCCAACTCATTCTTGGATTGATTTTTGTCTCTGATCATTTAGACCTCTCATGAAATTTGGATCAAGAGTGTATTTATTTTACACCTTTGATGAAGAGATTCCTGCATCTTCAAGTAAAAAGTCGATGTCCAGATTAAGATTCCTGTACCTTCAGTAAAAGTTGGTATTCAGATGACAAGATTCCTGCATCGTCAAATAAAAAGTCGATGTCCAGATGAAGATTCCTGTACCTTCAGTAAAAGTTGGTATCCAGATGACCAGATTCCTGCATCTTCAAGTAAAAAGTCGATGTCCAGATGAAGATTCCTGTACCTTCAGTAAAAGTTGGTATCCAGATGACCAGATTCCTGCATCTTCAAGTAAAAAGTCGATGTCCAGATGAAGATTCCTGTACCTTCAGTGAAAGTTGGTATCCAGATGACAAGATCCCTGCATCTTCAAGTAAAAAGTCGATGTCCAGATGAAGATTCCTGTACCTTCAGTGAAAGTTGGTATCCAGATGACAAGATTCCTGCATCTTCAAGTAAAAAGTCGGTGTCCAGATGAAGATTCCTGCACCTTCAGTGAAAGTTGGTATCCAGATGACAAGATTCCTGCATCTTCAAGTAAAATGTCGATGTCCAGATGAAGATTCCTGTACCTTCTGTGAAAGTTGGTATTCAGATGACAAGATTCCTGTACCTTCTGTGAAAGTTGGTATTCAGATGACAAGATTCCTGCATCTTCAAGTAAAAAGTCGATGTCCAGATGAAGATTCCTGTACCTTCTGTGAAAGTTGGTATTCAGATGACAAGATTCCTGCATCTTCAAGTAAAAAGTCGATGTCCAGATGAAGATTCATGTACCTTCAGTAAAAGTCGGTATTCAGATGAAGTTATTCTTTTATCCTCTTATTCTCTACCTTCAGTAAATGTTGGTAGTTCACCTTCAGTAAACGTCGGTGTATCTTTCATTTCTCTACCTTCAGTAAACGTTGGTAGTTCACCTTCAGTAAAAGTCGGTGCATCCTTTGTTTCTCTACCAGTGGGGTATTTTCCCCTGTAGATTTGTAATCTCTTCTCTAGTGGAGTCAGATTCTATTTCCTAGCGGACTTGGATATCCCTTTGTTGTAATCCCTTCCCTAGTTGGGTCGCTTTGTCGATATTCCCTTGTTGAATTCATTTGTCTTTTACTTTGTTTCTTTAGTGGTAGTTTGTCTCTTGTGACACCTTGTACAATTAATTTTCCTCATATACATTCATACATATCATATCATATGCATATATGCAGTTCTTAGGGCCAAAAATTGTGTATTTTTGTATTTAAGTCCCTTCAATCACATCGAGACGAAGATTTCAATCTTCATGCCTCTAGATTGAAGACACTTAAATAGGGGCATCTGTCATACCCCAATTTTTGACCTAAAATCTCGCGTTCCATCCGCATCATTTGCATAGCAAGGGTTCACCTTTTGTTTTGAACGTTTCACCGATTCTCGAGTCAGATTTCAAAGATCTCCTTCAACGTTGAACACTTTGTGACGTTTCTTTTTGCACACTATCATAAATGATGTTTGTCTACAAGTTATCTTCAAAGATCGAAAGTTAATTATACTTAAAAGATAATAGAAGTTATTGAATTATTATAGGTCAGGTCTCTTGACTTAAATTGTTCTTAAATTCTAATTTCAATTCATGCCATAGTCGTTCTTTCAAAGACGGTGATTCATATGATGAGAACTGTCCATAGAAGAAGTCTTTGGTTTAAAGAATCATTGATGGGTTTTACTGTGCCTCTTAGTTTCTCGGTTCATTTCTTCTTCATTGAGCGTCATATGCAAGAATTGGGAATTCTTAATCATGATGTATTTTGATTAATTGAGTTACAAGTTTGGGTCATGGTACAAAGATGATGTTTGGGGTGTGTATTATGATCAAGGCATTGTTATTAATTATTTGCTCACTATGCAAGTTTGGTTTAAAAAGAACTTGAATTGAAAATTTAGACTTCTTTGAGAAGGCAAGATTGTCATTATTATTTACAGGTTATACTTCTCGGTGATTAATCTTTGTTCTTACACAAGATTTCATTCAAATCTTATTTCAAGGCCATATTTGTATTACATTCAATTAAAATTTGTACATCACAATTCAAGTTTTATTTGTGTGCAATATTCAAGATAGAGATTCATTTGCAAAAATTCATTACAAGTTTCAAAGTTTACAAAGTTCTTTACATAAAAAGTTACACAAAGTTAAATTCTCTTTTTGTCTTCAATCCTCTTCTTTTAAATGTCTCCAATCTTCAAACTTCGCTCAAACTTCATTCAAATTTCTTCTTGCTCTACCATCAATGCCCAATGCCGTTGCACATGAAACAAGAGAAAGAGATGGTTAGAATGCGTGATTCAAAGTATGTGAACATATAAGACATTTTCAAGAAGAGTTTACGAGTTCATCATTAGGGTTGTGTAAGGAATCAGAATCGTTTCAAAGGAGATTTGCTTTTCAATCATGCTCATAAGCAATAACAAAGCCTCATACATCATTCAAAGATCAATCATAGGCCAAAGTTCATTTTCTACTACAAATCACAAAAAATTTCGGTTCACAGTAGAAGACAAAACAGAAGTTACTGCAGTAAATCAGCATTTTTCACACAAGGGTAAGAGCATGAACTTCAAAAGATGACAAATAACAGAAAAGTGAAAGCTTGCAAGGAATTGGAAAAAACCAAAACTGTTACATAAAAGTTCACTGCAAACTTCCCACATATAATTCCAGACCAAATTTGAATTCTATCCAACCCTAGAATTGCTCCAAACCTATGCACTATATAACAGAGCAGAGAGAATAAAAGAGAGTGGGGGAGGCTGCAAGAAACCCGACGGCAGAGCCACATAAAAAACCCTAGCCGCAAAAGCTAACCAAAACATTTTGTTCATCATTTCTCAATCATAATACACAGCCGCAAGAACAAAACTGAAAACCATAGTTCATCAATCACCAAAATCATTTGTCAAACACAGCCAGACATGAATTCATTGAAACCCAAAACAAAATCATCATCATTTTCCTAAACTCATAACCCTTCAGAATGTAGAAGAAGAAGAGAGATTAAAGAACGATAACAAAACTCTGCAGAAATTGCAAGCTTCCTCTACCTTTTTGAAGCTCTCTAAACTTACCCAAAACCTCTTCTCAAAGCCTCTTCCGGCGACCTCCATGTAAACACCCACAACATCACAAACAACTCCATTAACCACGCTTCATTAACCTCCACTCTCTCCAAGGCCGAATCCAACTCACCTCTAACCATCCAAAACCGTGACCTCCCTCACCAAACTTCATACTTTCAACAACCACAAAACCACAAACACACGGTTCGACACAATAACAACAACAACAAGCCACACACACGGAACATACAAACCGCACAGAAGAAGAGTCCAAAACATATTCAAGGAACCCAGATCTCACGGTCTGTATTGAGCTCGATTTCAAAGATCGTGAACAGAAGCTTCAAACGCGATAACGGTTCATCGTCAACATCTTCCGCGGACTCAATGTCACCATCACTTTCCCGAATGCACCGTGATACCATCGTTCAGAGTTGAGTCAAGGCATCATCATCTTCGACGCCATAACTAATTTCTCTGTTGGTAAATCTTTCAAATCTTGCTCTGCATTATCGATTCATGTATTGGTCTGTTTGCATAAGTTGTTTTGAATGTTAGATTAAATCCTGGATTTTCCATGAACGCTTGATTTATAATCTGTTTGCATTTTGAATCGTATGAGAGTGAAAAATGGGTTTGGATCGTGAAAGGGTTTCATTTTTTTTGTTGTTATTGATTGAAAACGTGAAACAGAATGTGAGAGGAAAGAAGACCAAGTTTGGTCAGAGAGGAGGCGGTATCCTCATAGTACTATTAGGGTTTTGCTGTTTGCTATTGGGCTTGGGTAGATAAGCCCAATTCGCGTGTCACTTGCCTGCACCCTACACCGATTCATGCACTCCCCTCTGTTTGGATTTTGTTTGTTTTCTTGGGCTTTTCTATGATGGGCCAGCATCCAATATTCCATTCACCCCATATTTTGCTTTGATTTTAACCTATATGTCTAGTATATTTTATTTGTTTTAATTTTAATTATTAATTCTTGTTTGTTTTAATTATAAAAATACAAAAACATGTTTTAGATTATATTTTACTTTTATATGTAAAAATCTCAAAAAAAAATTAGATTAATCTCTCAAACCTAAAATCAATAATTCTTGGTCCAACGCCAAGTCGTTACAAACTTCTCGATTCAACGTCGAGTTTCTTCTTTACAAAAATTCTTTAAACCATACCAAAAGATCGAGTGACAAGAAGTGTACACCTCTTGAATACCTCGATTCTTTTGGATTAACACTTTTTAACATTTCATTAATCACACAAAGTGATCAAGTGACAAGGGGTGCACACCTCTTGAATACCTTGATCCTTTGAATTAAAACACATTAATAAAATCAAGAGATTAAGTGACAAGGGGTGAACACCTCTTGAATACCTTGATCTTTTGAATCTTTCATTAATCAAACCGAAAGATCCTGTGACAAGGGGTGAACACCTCTTGAATACCTTAATCTTTTGAATCAAAACTCTTTAATTAAACCAAGAGGTTAAGTGACAAGGGGTGGACACCTCTTGAATACCTTGATCTTTTGAATTAAAACCTATTAATTAATTTGGACAACAAGTGACAATGGGGCTCGCTCCTGTTCAATACCTTGGGTAAAGACGCGCTAGGTGCACACCTATGCTCAATCCTTTGCTAAACGTCCGCAAAAGCATTCTTTAAAACACAATCTCAATTTCATTCAACCTTTTTGCCTCATGGCCTTTTCATATTAAAATTCTTTTCATAAACGAGAGACTTAATCAATTTTCAATACGAACATACTTCCACATGTGAAGATCGAATATCTTCCACTCGAATGCGATGATGGCCAAAATCTTGTCTTATCTTGATTTAGTCATCCATTCTTGTAGTGATCTCATATCCATGTGCGCGTAGTATTTCCATTTGAAAGCGATCGAGTACCTCTCGCTAAAATCATCCAACAAACTTTTCGTGGTTCTTAGTTCGAACTACGATTGCTCTGACTTTCCCATTGCACGAGGGAATACGTAGGCACAAGATACAAATGTCTTGGCGAGCATAATAATAAAAAATCTTTCCTTTCTCTTTCACAATAATAAAAAATAAAAACCCCGTTTCTTTTATTGATTAATAAATTAAAGAACGCAAACATTACGCAAACACTCATTCATAAAACTAACTAAATGGGTCCCATCGAGTACGATGGAGGTGAGGGGTGCTAATACCTTCCCCTTGCCTAACCGACTCCCGAACCCTAATTTGGTTGCAATGACCGTCTTATCCATTTGTTTTATTCATGGGTTTTATTCGATATTTTCCCTTTCCTTTTTGGAACAAATAAAGATCGGTGGCGACTCTGTTCTTTTTCGAGTGTGTAGACACCTCGAGTAATTTTTAGCGCTACACTTTGTTTGCACGAAGAGCAAAAGTTTGTTTGAAGGATCATTCTGACCTTTATATGGTAAAACATAACGATTAAATCAATGGTCTAGGGGAAATAAAATGGGAAGATGAAAAACAACCGTTAAGATTCACCTTAAAAATACAAATGACACTTGAGTGCACTCTAGCATCCTAGATGGAAGCGCCACACTCAACCTAGAAACTTAGGTCCACATGATAGAAAGGTTCAATGAAAATTCTCAATGATGAAACTAACATTTAACACACTTGTCTCATAAGCTTCTCGTGCCAGCTCTCAAGCGTTTCCCTTTCCTCGTGTAATGTAATTGACCCAGTTTTCTACAAAGATTTCTCATTTGCTATGCCATGACAATTTTGGGGCAACTATTCTAGGTAGTCTGCAAGATCCAACAAAGGAAGGGACCTAATTTCCACTTTGAGACGATCCAACCCAGGTCATGAAGGTTCAAGTTTGTTTTGTGCTAAAAGATACCCATCATTTGATATAATAAAATAACCTCTCTTGATCCTCAGGGGGGAATAAGGGATTTCTTCAACCACTTAACATATACACACACACACACACATACATCATCGTGCGTGAAACCTGACGTATGATTTTTCACCATAATTCACTTTACCCCTTTTTGGACTCATTAGTTGTTAGAGTTCTAATCTTATAGGTTCACCCTTGCTGCCACATCAGAGGCCTGTGTTGAAGCAGGCATAGCGGCAAGCAACAAAAGTTTTGGAAATATTGATCCAGGAATTATCGTCCTCAGAGATGGAGAGATGTCATTCAACAGTTTCTACGGTTTCGAGCTTGGGTTTGAATAAACAAAAGATAAAAAGATATAAAAAGAAAAAATAAACACATTCTTAGAAGAGAATTAACTTATCAGGAATGTAAATATATTCACTCTTCACAAACATACACTTACCAACCCGTTATACTCAACCTACGATACTCATCTATGTTATCACGTATCTCTCACATAAGCGTCCATCTCTAGAGAACAAACGAGATCATCTCACAACTAAGGCTATCTCTAACGTAAAGTCGCGAGAACATCCGTATTCTCGCGTCGGCGATCTCTCGCGTGCCGCTCAAACACGAAAGCATTAAGAACAGATACAAATGGTGAATGCTAGCTCTAAATCTATCTCTAGAGTTCAGAACCAACAGATAATCATCCTAGATAAAGATTTAAGAAGTTTATCTCTAAAGCAACTCAAATCTCCTGCACAGAGCAAAAATCCATAACAACATCAACACAAATTTGTAAAGCAAGTTAAACATAACATTATAATCGATAAATATACATAAGATTCTAGTAACTATACAAACAAACCCAACATGAAGAAATACACAGAGAATATAAGAGATAAACCAAACATCTCGCGGGTTGTCAGCTCCGGTTGATGAGAAATCCACCTCCGATCTTCCAAGTGCATGACCCGATGTCGTTTTCTAAGCTAATCCTATTCTAAGAATGAAAGTGATGGAGTTGGGCACAAAAACTTTCCCAAAACCCTAACCATAAAATGTACAAATGAAGAGAATATAAAACAAAATTCTGCTATGGTCGCTAAGTGGACTAACTGGTCTCGCTGAGCGGACCACCTTTATTCACAAAATATCGGACCCAAAAATACTTCCAGCCTCTGTTTTGCGCGCTGGAGCTCCACTAAGCAAACTGTTCTGCATAATTTTGCTTATTCAGCTCCAAAATTGCGTAATCGAAGCCGTGCCTTCGACACTTTATTCCTCGAGGCTCCGATATGCATAAATACCTACAAAACAAAGGAAAAACTATAAAACGGTACACAAAAGAGATGAAAACTAAAGTATGTGAATATATACACAAAAGTGGGGATTTTATTACAAAAATGGAATGAATAGAATCGATAAGTGCCACAAATATATACTCAAAATATCGACATTTTGGCACTTACCAGCCTACTCCACTGCACTGAGAGTCCACCTCATTGGTTCATCAATCTAGTTCTTGAAAGGAACAAAATATAAAGTAAGATAAAAAATATAAAGAAAAAAATGCATAACTGTTATACCCCAAAATTTGCCCACATATTTTTCAAGAAAACTCCAATCTGAAAATTAAGGGTCTCATATAATCATGGATTTTTATTTCAACAAATATCCTGACATATGAAATACTTAGTTTTTAGAATTTTTCTTATACAGTAATTTGGCTTGCAGTTGAATTTATTCTTACGCAAACTCCAAATACTGTTTATTACTTCACACATGCTATTTATTTATTTACAGATAAATAGTACTGACACAATTGGTACAGAGTTAAATCTTTTTGCAGGCGCAGAATCAGGAAACTCAGACTGTTTGGTAACAAGTAGATTATTATTATCTTTTGTTTCCCACTAATTTTTGTACTATATTCCATTATTTGCAAAAATCTTTTCAAATCTCTTTTTTCAAAAATCAAATCTCCCCTTTTTCCAACACTATCATACACTTTCTTTCAAATCTTACTTCCACTCAAATTTTCCTTTTGTACGGAATCACATCATTCCCCAACGTCTCTTTCCTTCTTTCCATTCTATAAATACCTCTCATTTTCTTTCATAAAATCTCACATCAAATTCCAATTCATCTTTCAAATTCCTATCTTCATAATCCATCCTTTCTCTTCTTCCCTGACAAGAATGGCAAAGTGGATAGAGACACTGTTTCTTACAGTCATCACCATTGCTACGGTGATCATGACTTTCTTCTGCCTGCATAGTCCTGAGGAGTGTGGACCTGCAATGGTTATGCTCCCAATCATCTACATGTTATTGTTCATAGCATGGGTCATTAATCGTCATTCTTAAAATTTGCAGTATTTCTTATTTCTTAAATGTACCGTTTATTCGTCGTACTGTTCAATATAGTATGTAATATTTGTACTGTCAGTATTAAATGTTGTACTATTTGTCATAATATTGCTTAATTACTAAGATAATATTTTGTGTGTTTTCTGCCAGTCAAATATTCCTATTTCTGTGCATTAAATGATTTTCAGGGTTATTATCGGTAATTTTGCCCGCATACCGTAAATATTAGTTATTTATTATGTCTGTGTTTTTCTAACAAGTCATGTAAATAAACTTTCATTTTTCACATAAAACAAAAAAACAAAACAACAACAAAAAAGAAAATTAACTTTGACTGTTGATTTTTCACTCTAACTGCTACGTCAATACCTGAACAGTCAGTCGACAGCCAAACTGCTGGCAGTACAATTCTCAGTGTTTTGTACCATCAATCAAATCAATCTTTCACAATTCAAAATTCCAATATCTTTGTGCTAGAAGTCTTCTGAATATCACGCGATTAGCAGAGACTCAACACTGCACAAAAATCAGGTACGCTTAACTGTCTCCTACACAAACAGTCCCTAATCAGGGTTTTTCTTGTTTTTACAGGAGCAACAAGTTTTTGAGAGCTCAAATAGATTTCATACACATCCATATATCTCAAAGTACCATCATACAAATTTTCAAACTTCAATTCACTCAGACGCACCGTCAGCAGCTCAAACAGTCAACAGACGACCCGTTTGACCAAAAAGTCAACAGACAGTCAAAAATGAAATTTTTTGTCAAAGTCCATATTTTGTCAAAGGATTAATCATTTGATCATTGGATGATCATAATTCATCAAGGAAAGATCAAAAATCAACAAAACCCTAAGATTCAAAATTAGGGTTTTTGCCTGAAAAGTCAACTCAACTTTGACTGATCATAACTCTCTCATCCTTCATCCAAAAAATTCAAACCAAAGCTTGTTTTGAAGGAAATTCAATTATCTTTCAAATGCCATTGATCCCATGGTCATTGGATTCACCATTTGAAAAATATGACCAAAGACATTACAGGTCATTTTCAAAGTCAACAAAAAGACACTTTTTTCAAAAGGACACACAAGGAGCTTCAAAAATCATTTTGACATGAGACCAAAGACATTGGTTAGAGGACTCTTTGAGGTTTCTAAAAAGTGCAAGATCTCCTTCATATGACAAAAATTTAAGGATTTACACCTTGTTGAAGTTGGCTAAATTTTGGGAAAATACATGAAATCAACATTGTTCAAAATTGCATTTTTTCCAAATGGGGCCAAGTTTTCACCATTCAAACATCATTTCCATGATGATATGGGCCTCCCACGACCAAGACTAAGCCCATACCTTTTTTATCCATTTTTTGCATGATTTTATCTTACTTTAAGATTAAAATTAAAAGGAAAATGCATGGATAAATGGTAGCTTACAATCTAAGCATGACTCACCCAAGGAACCTTCAATTTTCTGTAGAGGATTGGTGCACAAGGCAAGAGCATTGAATGGAGTCAAGACTTGGTCAAAAATTCAAGGTTTTTAATATTTAAAAACCAAGTTTTCAACAAAGGCAACTAGCTGCAAGTTAGCTTCAATTCTAAGCACACATAGCTTATAAATAAGCTATCATAGTTCAGCAAACAAGGAGAGACGAGTTCAGAAGCAAAGCTAAGCATAACACCTTTGTAATCACTTGAAAAAATTCAAAGAAAACTCAAATTCGAATTTGTAATTTCTGCTCATTTCAATACAAACTAAGCATTCATACACCTTCCTTGAACATCACTGAAACTATCTCAATCAATTACAAGCCTTGAAGCTCACTGAATCGAGCTACACAGGTCAAAAATTGTTCAAACTAAAATCAATTCGTATCTGGCTATT